>NC_092263.1:12323747-12363747 GCF_036320965.1 Panulirus ornatus | reverse complement strand
CCTCAAATACCCAGTGCATATAGCTATAGTTCTATGGTGGGTATAAAGCTATAGTTCTATGGTGGGTATAAAGCTATAGTTCTATGGAGAATATAAAGCTACAGTTCTATTGAGACTATAAAGCTACAGTTCTATGGAGACTATAAAGCTACAGTTCTATGGAGAATATAAAGCTATAGTTCTATGGAGAATATAAAGCTATAGTTCTATACAGAACATAAAGCTATAGTTCTATAGAGACTATAAAGCTATAGTTCTATGGAGACTATAAAGCTACAGTTATATTGAGACTATAAAGCTACAGTTCTATACAGAACATAAAGCTATAGTTCTATAGAGACTATAAAGCTATAGTTCTATGGAGACTATAAAGCTATAGTTCTATGGAGAATATAAAGCTATAGTTCTATACAGAACATAAAGCTATAGTTCTATTGAGACTATAAAGCTATAGTTCTATGGAGACTATAAAGCTGTATAGTTCTATAGAGAATACTCACACCTCCTTTATCTATCAGATAAGGGAATTATAGATAAGACAGAAAGGGAAGGAACGAACTAAGATAAGAGAAATATAGGAATTGATCCCGAACGAGAGATAAAGAAAAATAAATAAATTATTAAAAAAAAGATGTTCAAAAGGAAAGATTGAAAGTTTAATTATGTATAACTATGAAATGAAACCATCCCACCCCCCCATCACAACCATGTAATGAGGGGAGGGAGAGGGGAGGTTGTGACCTGACCCCACAACACGAGAGAGACGTGTTGTTAACGCCTCGTGACCTGACAGCAAGCACGACCCCCTTTTTCTCCCAGAGAGAAAAAAATAGAAAAAAAATGTTTAACCTCACACACCAGACCAGCTGAGTGCAGCTGGTCCACCACGCTGACCCCCCAAGGCTGTGTGCGTTGGGAGCCTTGCCCGCTAAAGCCATTTAAATGGTCACATTACCAGTCGTGAACTCCACCAGCTATTTTTTCTCCCCCTTTTTTTTTAAATGGCCAGTTTTACATCAAGTTATTTTCGTTGGTTCTTAGACTCTTTAAGTCCTTATATCAAGTGATGTAAACAAGTAATGTTATTTTACAAGTGGTTAAGTACGAATTCGTATTACGAATTGTACGAATTTCATGTACGAATTAGTGTATTGTCGAAGAGGAAGGAAAAGATTGAAGGAAAAAGAGAAAAATTCTCGATACGAATGCAGAGAGTCTGCCGTGACGTCACCCTACCAGCGTTGCCGACCGTATCAACAGCAGGTAGAGGGGGAGTCTGCCGTGACGTCACCCTACCAGCGTTGTCGACCGTATCAACACCAGGGAAACAGAGAGTCTGCCGTGACGTCACCCTACCAGCGTTGCCGACCGTATCAACAACAGGTAGAGGAGGAGTCTGCCGTGACGTCACCCTACCAGCGTTGTCGACCGTATCAACACCAGGGAAACAGAGTCTGCCGTGACGTCACCCTACCAGCGTTGCCGACCGTATCAACACCAGGGAAACAGAATCTGCCGTGACGTCACCCTACCAGCGTTGCCAACCATATCAACACCAGACAAGCAGAGAGAGAGAGTGAGCCTGCCGTGACGTCACCCTACCAACGTTGCCAACCACATCAACACCAGACAAGCAGAGAGTGAGAGAGTCTGCCGTGACGTCACCCTACCAGCGTTGCCAACCATATCAACACCAGACAAGCAAGGAGAGAGTGAGCCTGCCGTGACGTCACCCTACCAGCGTTGCCAACCACATCAACAGGCATGCAGGAAGGGTGGAGTGAGACCTCAACCGGATCTGATTAGCGCGCGAGGTGCCTCCTCCTCCGCCTTACGTCACGCCAGCGGCGGGAAGGGAAGGGAAGGGAAGGGAAGGGGTTTTGTCCCGGGGGGGAAGGGGGGAGGAGCTCCAGGGGATGGAGGAGGGGGGGTGTTGTATGGGGGGGAAGAGGGGGCGCTCCTTGTGGGGGTGTGTGGGAAGCGGGTGCGTGGGGGGGTGTTGGTTGTATGGGGGTGGAAGAGGGAGGGAAGGGGGAGAGGTCTGGTGGTGGGGGTGTGGGGGGGTGGTGGGGTGGGGGGGTGGTGTTGGGGGGGAGGTTGTATGTGGGGGGGAAGAGGGAGGGAAGGGGGGAGAGGTCTGGTGGTGGGGGTATGGTGGAGTGGTGGGGGTGAGGGGGTGAGGTTGTATGGGGGGGGGAAGAAGGAGGGAAGGGGGAAGAGATCTGGTGGTGGGGGTGTGGTGGAGTGGTGTTGGGGGAGGTTGTATGGAGGGGAAGGGAAGAGGGAGGGAAGGGGGAGAGATCTGTTGGGTGGGGGGTGATGGGGTGGCAAGAGAGAGCTAGGGAGGGGTGTGTGGGGGGGGGGGGGTTTGTGGGTTGTGGTTAGGATGGGTTGAGATGGAAGAGGTGTGGCTAGGTTAGAGAGGGAGGGAGGGGGTGGCGTGGCTAGGCTAGGCTAGGATAGAAGGGTGGCTAGGATAGGCTGGGATGAGAGAGAGAGAGAGAGAGAGAGAGAGAGAGAGAGAGAGAGAGAGAGAGAGAGAGAGAGAGAGAGAGAGAGAGAGAGTATAACGAGGTTCGTGGAAGAGAGAGTTTTAGTGGAAAGTAAGAGAATTTTTAAGGATATATAGAGAGAGAGGACTTGAACCTATGTATGTCACAGGCTGTGTGTGTGTGTGTGTGTGTGTGTGTGTGTGTGTGTGTGTGTGTGTCTGTCTGTCTGTCTGTCTGTGTACGTGTTTATGTACGACTGTGTATGTCAGTATGTGTGTGTCCATGTGTACGTAAGTTCATGTGAGTCACCTCACAGGGCACCTTGCCCCCCCCACAACCCCCCCACAACCCCCCCCAACGCCCCACAGCCCACCCCCCACAACCCCCCAACCCCCACAGCCCCCCCCCCAACCCCCTCAGGTACGATTTATGGTGTCGAATGGAAGGACAGAGAGGTGGGGGGAGGGAGGGGTGTGGTGGTGGGGAGGTGGGGGGTGGGGGTGGGGGTGGAGGGGGGGGTGTAAGAGAACGTGCGAGTACAGCGCCATCTGTACACTATGTACGTCCCACGTCAGTGTACGTTTGGTGTACAGTGTGATTATACAGACATACGTGTGTCTGAATGTGCACACGTATGTATACCTTACATACATACACACACACACACACACACACACACACACACACACACACACACACATACCCACACACACACATACCCACACACACACATACCCACACACACACACACACACACACACACACGCACACACACACACACACACACACACCCGTGGTGCGGCGGTTATAGCGTTACTGACCATCATGCATGCACGTAGCTGCCTGGGATCAGAAGCACACATAGGTACGACACCCGGTCCCGGCAGCCGGTCCACAGTCCACCCAGCTGTTCATCCTCACAAAGTGTTAGGATAATGGGCCAACACGAGCGTCAGACACTCTCTCTCTCTCTCTCTCTCTCTCTCTCTCTCTCTCTCTCTCTCTCTCTCTCTCTCTCTCTCTCTCTCTCTCTCTCTCTCTCTCTCTCTCACACACACACACACAAATAGCAGCGCGGATGTATGTGTGTCCCTCTCCCCCCCCCACCAACCACCTCTCCCTGGGCCCCCCCTATACCCCCCCTCTAGCCCCATACACATCCCTCCTACCCCTACCCCCCACCACCACCACCTCCCCCCCCCCTCCCCCTTTCCTGTACCGCCTAAAAAGGGATGTGTGGAAAGTGACCAGCGGGAGCCTGGCCTCGTCCAGTGGACAGGGGATAGACGGGATAGGCCCAGGTTCATGAACGGAGCGACAGGGGAGGTATGAGTGGATAGATAACGAGTAGATTGGTACCTAGTGGACTGGGGAGTGGATAGATAGAGTGGAGACAGAGGGGTGGATAGGTAGAGATAGAGGAGTGGATAGATAGAGTAAAGATAGTGGAGTGGATAGGTAGACTAGAGATAGAGGAGTGGATAGGTAGACTAGAGATAGAGGAGTGGATAGGTAGAGTAGAGATAGAGGAGTGGATAGGTAGAGTAGAAATAGAGGAGTGGATAGGTAGAGTAGAGATAGAGGAGTGGATAGGTAGAGTAGAGATAGAGGAGTGGATAGGTAGAGTAGAGACAGAAAAGTGGATAGGTAGAGTAGAGATAGAAGAGTGGATAGGAGAGTAGAGATAGAGGAGTGGATAGGTAGATATAATAGAGTGAATAGATAGAGTCGAGACAGAGGAGTGGATAGGCAGAGATAGTGGAGTGGTTAGGTAAAGAGTGACTGGGAGAGAAGATAGACAGAGAGAGGACAGGAAATTAGATGGCTAGAGAGTGGATAGAAGAATAAGTAGATAAAAGAATAGACAGTGGAGCGGATAGACAATGACTGGTTTATGATCTCGGATCAACATTTGCAAAGATAAGAAGTGGCTCCAAAGACTGAAAAGACATAAGCCATGGATAGAGCAGTGGCTAGTGGATAGATCCAGTGGATAGGAACGGAAAGTTGGGTTAGAACAGTATGTCTCTATCCTAGATCAGTGGCTAGTGGATAGATCCAGTAGATAGAAACGGAGAGTTTGGTTAGAATAGTGTGTCTCTATCCTAGATCAGTGGCTAGTGGATAGATCCAGTGGATAGAAACGGAAAGTTGGGTTAGAACAGTGTGTCTCTATCCTAGATCAGTGGCTAGTGGATAGATCCAGTGGATAGGAACGGAAAGTTTGGGTTAGGATAGTGTGTCTCTATTCTAGATCAGTGGCTAGTGGATAGATCCAGTGGATAGAAACGGAGAATTGGGTTAGAATAGTGGGTCTCTATCCTCCGTCTCATGGGGGGGGGGGGAGGCTGGTCTAGCCAAAGAGCATCCTTCACTATCCACACGTTAACACTCCCTTGATTTTGTTTTTGTTTTTTTTTTGTTTTTCTGGTGTTTACCTTTCAGGTCTTCCTGTTTACTTTTAATTCCAAGTTTGATTGATGGAGGTGGGGGGGAGGACGGGAGGGGGGGCAGGGGGGGCATTCAGAGTCGTGTGTGTGTGTGTGTGTGTGTGTGTGTGTGTGTGTGTGTGTGTGTGTGTGTGTGTGTGTGTGTGTTACGTGTTGCCCCCCGTCTCTTAACCTTGTGTGTATGTATATGTATAAAACGTATCTTTCACTCCTCTGTGTGTATACACACACACGTACACACACACACACACACACACACACACACACACACACACATACGTCCACACCAGCCGAGGATGAACACCCAGGTTGGGGGTGTGTGACGACTGCCACGCATAGGATTCGAACCCTGCGCCATACATTCCAATCCCTACCACCCTTCCCTCCCCCACCACCCCATCCCTCTCCCCCTACCGTCGACGATGGCATACCCTCCCTCCCCCCCCTAACCTTCCCCCCCCTTTCCCTCCTGTCTCCTCTCCCCCCGCCCCCCCTCCCATCCCCGCCCCCCCCCCCACCTCCGACAGCCACGACGCAAACAAGGTGACGTATAGGGAGACACTAACGATCGCCTTAACTGCTTGTTTAGCGGCCTCTTTGACCGTCTGTCTGTCTGTCTGCCCCTCTTCCATCCCCCCCCCCACCCAACCACACTCTCAGGCCCCTCTCCCTCCATCCCCCCCCCCACTCACTCTCCCACTCATACTCTCCCACCGCCCCTCACCCAGCGCCCGAGACGGAGCGTCTGTCAAGCCAGTTCATCATGGCCTTTAACTGGGGGTTGGGGGGAGGGGGGAAGGTGGGGGGGTCATTGGGGGGGGACGACTCGCCCCATCCAGGCATCTAACATCTTCCCCCCCCCCCCCCCCCACTTCAACGCACTCAAAGTTTACTTGCAAAACACACGTAAAAAAATATATGTATATGAGACGCTTCTCTTCAGCAGATATGTATACATATATATATATATATATATATATATATATATATATATATATATATATATATATATATTTTACAGGGGTCTGCCTGACCCCCAGACACAGGGGCTTGGGTCAAGAAGAAGGAGGTGTGGGGCAGTGGGGTGGGGCGATGGGGTGGGGCAGTGGGGCGGGGCGGGGCGGGGCGGCTCTCCCGTTGTCGCCAAGATATGAAAGCAAGCGAGGGAGTGACCCTAAAGTGAAGGAAGAGATACCCCCCCTTAGTCTCCTTGGCACGGAGGGGGTCTCTCTCTCTCTCTCTCTCTCTCTCTCTCTCTCTCTCTCTCTCTCTCTCTCTCTCTCTCTCTCTCTCTCTCTCTCTGGGGTGCGACAGAGTGGAGGTATGTATCTTTAGAGGGGAGGTCACACACACACACACACACACACACACACACACACACACACACACACACACACACACACGTCCCTCTCCAGAGGGTCGAGTTTGGTTGAGTTGAGTAGGGGGGAGAAGGGGTCAAAATTTGCATGAGGGTCACCTTGCCTTGGGGGGAAGGGTGTGTGGTGTCCCCACACGTCAATGGGCCGTCTGAGAAGAAGAGGGGGACGGTCACGGAGGAGGAGGAGGAGGAGGAAGAGGAAGAAGAAGAAGAGGAGGAGGAGGAGGTAGGTAGATGGTGTGTGTGTGTGGGAAGGAATTCATCTTCGCTGTCGCGACTGTAGTGAGGTCAAAGGTCAAGGAACTTGGGTGCAACACGCCACGCGCGCGCGACAGGCTCGACCCGTTGGGAGAAATGAGAACGGTGCTGTGAATGCCATAGTAATATATACTTTTTTTCCCCCCGTCATATACTTTTTTTTTCCCCTCTCCAAAAATACTTTTAAAAGTTTTACTTTCTGGTTAAGTCAGTGTTTTCTGCAGGTCTGTGGCTGAGCGAGTTTTGTTTGACTGTGTTAACTTGAACCCACTGGCTTCGAACCCTCGTCCCCTTCTCCCTCCCCTCGTTACTGTAGCAATTTATACACTCTTGGCCTAACCTTACTGTATTCTACTGTATTTTCTTTTATCTTTTTTTGCCCATTTGTTCTATAGTTCTTATCTCTCTTCATCCTACTGTAATCTACTGTATTTTACTAATCATTTCAATCATTTATCTCCTTTCGTAACACCCCAATATCTACTCTATCTTCCTCTTGGATTTTAACCAATCGTCTTTGACACACCAGTCTGCTATCATAGCGTGTTGGATAGATACCCATTATCTATTTTCCTTATCAGAAGTATCTTCCCCCCTCTCCCTCTCTCTGATGGATTGTTATCTTTGCTTCCGTCTTGTTGCTGATCAGATAAGAGTGTGTTTACGTCCCACCGAGACACAGCCTCTCGGGTCGTCTGGGCGTCAGGGAATGCTCTTGTGAGACGCTGTTTGTGTGTTTGTGCTCCTGTCACTCATGATGGTGTGTGTGTGTGTGTGTGTGTGTGTGTGTGTGTGTGTGTGTGTGTGTGTGTGTGTGTGTGGGTGTGTGTGGGTGGGTGAGTGGGTGGGTGTGTCATCAGTTATTTGCATACAATCTCTTCAACCTTTCTCTACAGTCGTAAAAATTCTCAAACCTTTTCAATTTCCAATTTCCATCATTCACCATTTCGTCCGTTTGCATTCCTCCATTCGATCAGTCTGTTCAACACACATGATTGAAGTATTCCATTTTCCATTGTTCAGACCAAGTCTCTCGCCTTCATCATTCTATGCAGCAATGGTCGATCCTCCTTTGCATTTCTTTTCAGTGAATCGTTCATTTGTCTATCTCGTCAAACTAGCTTGGAAATATAGGTCTTGTGATCAAGTCACCCTCTACTCTTCTTTCTTCGATGGTGGCTGACTTTTCTCTTTTCAGTCTCCTTTGATGCCCTCATCAAGGCCTTTTCTCTTCTGTCTTTGTCTTTCTTTAACTACGGATAACGAACTTGAAAATTATATACTAACTTAGGTCTAAAGTGTTGAACATTTTGAACTCGTGACTTAAATGAAAATTTGGCATTGATCAATAGGCAATGGTCTTGTATTAATCAATAGACAATTGTCTCGTCCTAATCAATAGATGACTATCTTGTATTAATCAGTAAACAATTGTCTTGTATTAATCAATAGACAGTTGTATCAATCAATAGACAGTTGTCTCGTATTAATCAATAGACAGTTGTCTATGTACTAAGCAATAGACAGTTGTCCTGTATTGATCAATAGACATCTGTCTCGTATTGATCAATAGACAGTCTGTCTCGTATTCATCAATAGACAATGGACTTCAACAGTTCATTTGAATCACTGTTTAGGGCGCCTGTTTTACTTACATACAGATGGCCAAAAGTCCCTCTCACATAATATGTAGAAGATCCATGTAGCTTATTTTCCTGTTAGAATGGTAGCCATACCAGGGTTCGTGTCCCATCGTTCCACGTTTTCATTGCACTATCTCGGGGTTGAATCTCGTTAACCAAGAATCAGGCAATCTCTGTAGTTTTATATCGAAGTCCCACCCCTCACCACCACCCACCCAACACCACCCCATTTTCTTTTCAAGTCGATGCATTCCGGGTCATTCCTTCTGTGTCACCCATTTTACACATTGCATTCATCATCCTCCGCCAATAGCCTTCACGTCTGCACCAACAGACCTCGTATCTGGACATGTTACATTCCACCAGACGGAGAACAGAAGCGGGTCCCACAATTTCGCCCAATGGTCACCCTTGTGGTACGCCAAGGTAATGGCTCGGTCGAACACACGTTCTCTGTTCTCTGTTCTCTGTTCTCTGTTCAAGCTATTCCTCGAACTCCCGATGGGCGTTTGAGCCATATTCCCTCCCTTCCTGGAAGTCCAGGTTCCTTACTAGGCTCTTCTGTGAGATGGCTGGGGTCGGGTTTCCAAACTGCCACGAAAAGAAATACATGACATCCCCTCCCAAAAACACCTCGATCTTTCTTTCTTTCTTTCTTTCTTTCTTTCTTTCTTTCTCGTATGGAAAAAAAAGATGGGTTTTTGTTTTTATTTAGGAGTTTCGTGGTATTTGTTACACTTGGCCTTCCTTTGGATATAGATTCGTGTCTCGTGTACAAAGCTTCTTTTTCCCCCCTTGTGTAGGAGGGGATTGTAATTTCTTTCTCCATCCCTGATGTGAGGGTGAGGGAAGGAGGAAGGAGGGAGGGAGGAAGAAACTCACTCCCTTTTTCTTTCTTATTCATCGCTCCAGCTTGTTTAATGACCACAGACACTGGTTCTGTTGTTAGTTTGAGCATGGTTTCTCAATCACCTTTCTTGTAAAATGAGGCAGGACACTTGCGCGCTTCCCCTCTCTCTCTCTCTCTCTCTCTCTCTCTCTCTCTCTCTCTCTGGGCACCAGCTCCTGCACCCCCGCCCCCCCACCACCCCCCCCTCCTTCCCTGGATCGCTCAGTGTGTGCCACATCCCCCAGATGGGTGTGTCGTGTGTGTCATGTGTGTGTGTCGTGTGTGTGTGTGTGTCGTGTGTGTGTGTCGTGTGTGTGTGTGTGTGTGTGTGTGTGTGTGTGTGTGTGTGTGTGTGTGTGTATGTGTGTGTGTGTGTGTGTGTGTGTGTGTGTGTGTGTGTGTCTGTGTCGTGTGTATGTTTGTCGTGTGTGTGTGTGTGTGTGTGTGTGTGTGTGTGTGTGTGTGTGTGTGTGTGTGGAGTTTTCCAGGTCACACATAGCCTTGTCTTCCCCTCCTGGTTTCTTTATCATTCTTTTTAAAAGTTTTACCACACTCGCCCCCCCATGTTGGGTACGGGGGGGGGAATAGGGGGTGTTAGAGGGGGGCTTTGACCTAGTGTGGTGGTAGGGGGGGTGGGAGGTGTCGTCTTCTTTGACCTAGTGTGGTGGTTGTGGTCGTAAGGTAGTGTGGTTGAATGTGGTAGTGTGGTAGTGTGGTGTGGTAGTGTGGTAGTATGGTGGTGTGGTAGTGTGGTAGTATAGTGGCGTGGTAGTGGTGTGGTGGTGGGGTAGTGTGGTAGTGTGGTGGTGTGGTAGTGTGGTGTGGTAGTGTGGTAGTGTGGTAGTGGTGTGGTAGTGTGGTGGTGTGGTGGTGTGGTAGTGTGGTAGTGTGGTAGTGGTGTGGTAGTGTGGTAGTGGTGTGGTAGTGTGGTAGTGTGGTAGTGGTAGCAGTGTGGTAGTGTGGTAGTGTGGTGTGGTAGTGTGGTAGTGTGGTAGTGGTGTGGTAGTGTGGTAGTGTGGTAGTGTGGTGGTGTGGTAGTGGTGTGGTAGTGTGGTAGTGTGGTAGTGTGGTGGTGTGGTAGTGTGGTAGTGGTGTGGTAGTATGGTAGTGTGGTGTGGTAGTAGTGTGGTAGTGTGGTAGTGGTGTGGTAGTGTGGTAGTGTGGTAGTGGTGTGGTAGTGTGGTAGTGTGGTAGTGGTAGCAGTGTGGTAGTGTGGTAGTGTGGTGTGGTAGTGTGGTAGTGGTGTGGTAGTGTGGTAGTGTGGTAGTGTGGTAGTGGTGTGGTAGTGTGGTAGTGTGGTAATGGTGTGGTAGTGTGGTAGTGTGGTAGTGGTGTGGTAGTGTGGTAGTGTGGTAGTGTGGTGGTGTGGTAGTGTGGTAGTGGTGTGGTAGTGTGGTGGTGTGGTAGTGTGGTAATGTGGTGTGGTAGTGTGGTAGTGTGGTAATGTGGTAGTGTGGTAGTGTGGTAGTGTGGTAGTGGTGTGGTAGTGTGGTAGTGTGGTAGTGGTGTGGTAGTGTGGTGGTGTGGTAGTGTGGTAGTGTGGTAGTGTGGTAGTGGTGTGGTAGTGTGGTGGTGTGGTAGTGTGGTAATGTGGTGTGGTAGTGTGGTAGTGTGGTAATGTGGTAGTGTGGTAGTGTGGTAGTGTGGTAGTGGTGTGGTAGTGTGGTAGTGTGGTAGTGTGGTGGTGTGGTGGTGTGGTAGTGTGGTAGTGTGGTAGTGTGGTGGTGTGGTGGTGTGGTAGTGTGGTAGTGTGGTAGTGTGGTAGTGTGGTAATGTGGTAGTGTGGTAGTGTGGTAGTGGTGTGGTAGCAGTGTGGTATGGTCGAATGGTTGCTTGTTAAGTTTTGCCTCCTTCCATTCTGGTTTACCACAGCAACAATGGTCATTTCTAGATCTATCTTGAATGACCACAATCTCTCTCTCTCTCTCTCTCTCTCTCTCTCTCTCTCTCTCTCTCTCTCTCTCTCTCTCTCTCTCTCTCTCTCTCTCATCCCTCCAGGGGCGACCCTGCGTTGTGTGGACCCAGAAGACGCAGAGAGAGAGAGAGAGAGAGAGAGAGATAATTATCGTGTATATAATCACTCCAGCACGTGTCAAACCGTCTCGTGGCAATTTAAGGCGAACACGACACGACACGTGACACGCACGCGCTTGCACGGGGGCTGTATGCAAATGAATCTCCACGCCCGTCGCTGTCGCGTGAAGATAAACGTCCCAGTTTCGCCTCGCTAAGTTACGCGACATTACTGCAAAAAGGGACAAACGCGTCGCAATTGCGCCCCAGCGAGCGCGAGCGCGCGTATGTAAACACACACACACACACACACACACGCACACACACACACGTGCGCGTAGGCACGCACGCATATCCACTGCGCATGACGTCCAAGGACAATGCTATTGTGCAGTGTGTCACAACAATGTCTTCTCTCACAGACTCCGTCAACATATTCATACCCAGTGATTTTACGGTCCATTCTACGTTTATTAAAGTAGATCTCGGTTTAGAGAAGTCCTCCCTAAAAATGTTCTTTTTTTAACGTTTTCTTTGGGGGTTTTTAGAGAAAATGGGAAATTTGGTTTACACAAATGTTTTTTCATAACGTTGAGAGAAAATGGGAAATTTGGTTTACATAATTCTTTTTCATGACGTTTTTTCTCGTTTTTTCAGAGAAAATGGGAAATTTGGTTTACACAAATTTTTTTCATAACGTTTTCTCTGGTTTTTTGAGAGAAAATGGGAAATTTGGTTTACACAAATGTTTTTTTCATAACGTTTTCTCTGTTTTTTGAGAGAAAATGGGAAATTTGGTTTACACAAATTTTTTTCATAGCGTTTTCTCCTTTTTAGAGAGAAAATGGGAAATTTGGTTTACACAAATTTTTTTCATAGCGTTTTCTCCTTTTTAGAGAGAAAATGGGAAATTTGGTTTACACAAATGTGGGGCCGTAGGACAAAGAAAACGGCGAGCTAGGGTGTCTATCCACAACTGGTCAGGGAGGCAAAGGTCATTATCACGGGTCACTGTCTATTGTCCTCAAGGGACACACAGTATTGACCTTGGGGTGACCCCGTGACCTCATGACCTCTCAGGGCAAAGGTCACAAGAGGGGGAGGGGGGAGGGGGGTAGGGGTAAAAAGTACACTCGCTTGTAACGACACCCCCTAACAGTACACCCCCTAACAGAGCGCCGTAATAACAGAGCAACAACTCAGTACACCCCCACACACCCCACACCCACACCCCACACCCCACACCCCACACCTCCACACCGTTCAACAGACGCCCTGTTGCACTTTCTCCCCACACCCCCACACCGTTCAACAGACGCCCTGTCGTACTTTCTCCCCACTACTTTCCCTTTCCCTGTTGGACCCGTTATTGAGCAACGGGGGAACAGATGAACAGTGATCCGCCAGGAAGAACACCCCCCCCCACAACAGGTACAAAGTGATCCGCCGGCAAGAACACCCCCACAAGATATCGCGATGTGTCATTAGAGGTGGGGGTGAGGTGAGGTGGTGGGGTGAGGAGGGGTGAGGTGAGGTGGTGGGGTGAGGAGGTGGTGTGAGGAGGGGTGAGGAGGTGGTGTGAGGTGGGGTGAGGTGGTGTGAGGTGGAGTGAGGAGGGGTGGGGTGAGGTGGTGTGAGGTGGGGTGAGGAGGGGTGGTGAGGTGAGGTGGTGGGGTGAGGTGGTGGGGTGAGGAGGTGGGGTGAGGAGGTGGTGTGAGGTGAGGGTGAGGTGGGGTGAGGAGGTGAGGTGAGGTGGTGTGAGGTGAGGGTGAGGTGAGGTGGGGTGAGGAGGTAAGGTGAGGTGGTGGGGTGAGGAGGTGAGGTGGGGTGAGGTGAGGAAGGGTGAGGAGGTGGTGTGAGGTGAGGTGAGGAGAGGTGAGGAGGGGTGGTGAGGTGAGGTGGGGTGAGGTGGGGTGAGGTGAGGTGGGGTGAGGAGGGGTGAGGTGAGGGGTGAGGTGAGGTGGAGGTGAGGTGAGGTGAGGTGGTGTGAGGTGGGGTGAGGTGAGGTGAGGAGGAGGGGTGAGGTGAGGAGGGGTGGTGAGGTGTGAGGTGAGGGGTGGTTTGGGTTCTCCAGTGTTCTACAACCCCACCTAACCTAACCTCCAAATCTTGACCATATTTGTAGTGTTGGTGTTGCTTCTACAGCTGGGGTGAAAGTTGGTAGTAGACAGATGGTTGAAAACGAGGGAGAGCTGGTTCAAGACGAGCGACAGCTGGTTCAAGACGAGCGACAGCTGGTTCAAGACGAGCGACAGCTGGTTCAAGACGAGTGCCAAGGACTGTTGTGCATTATCTCTTATCATGGTGTGTAGTGAAAAAAAAAAAAAGGAAAAAGAGGAAAAAAAAGGGAAAAAGAAGGAATAAAAGGAAAAAAAAGGGAAAAAAGGAAAAAAAGGAAAACGAAGGAATAAAAGGAAAAAAGGGAAAAAAGGGAAAAAAGGGAAAAAAGGAAAAAAAAGGAAAAAAGGAAAAAAAGGAAAAAAAGGAAAAAAAGGGAAAAAAAGGGAAAAAAAGGAAAAAAAAAAAGCTTTTTGTATGTCTTACCATGAACACTTGACATTGACATTCATTTACAGAACGGATCAGTGTAACCAAGTGTTTCAAAACCTCCTCTGTTTGTGGGGGGGGGGGGGGGGGGGGGGGGGTTGGACACATGGGGTTTCAACCCTCCAACAGACAGTGTGGGGAGGTTGGATACATGGGGTTTCAACCCTCCAACAGAGTGTGGGGAGAAGGGGGTTGGATACATGGGGTTTCAACAGACAGTGTGGGTAGAGGGTTGGATACATGGGGTTTCGACAGACAGTGTGGGGAGGAGGGGGTTGGATACATGGGGTTTCAACCCTCCAACAGAGTGTGGGGAGGACAGTGTGGGGAGAGGGGGTTAGATAAATGGGGTTTCAACCCTCCAACAGAGTGTGGGGAGGTTGGATACATGGGGTTTCAACCCTCCAACAGAGTGTGGGGAGGTTGGATACATGGGGTCTCAACAGACAGTGTGGGGAGGAGGGGGTTGGATACATGGGGTGTCAACCCTCCAACAGACAGTGTGGGGAGGTTGGATACATGGGGTTTCAACCCTCCAACAGAGTGTGGGGAGGACAGTGTGAGGAGAAGGGGGTTGGATACATGGGGTTTCAACCCTCCAACAGAGTGTGGGGAGGACAGTGTGAGGAGAAGGGGGTTGGATACATGGGGTTTCAACCCTCCAACAGACAGTGTGGAGAGAAGGGAGTTGGATACATGGGGTTTCAACCCTCCATCGCCCTAAATCAAGTCTGGTTGAGTTTGTCTTTCCACTTCATGTGTCACAGATATTTACAGGCTTCTGTGTCATAGGTCAGGCATGTCGCCGGGGGGGGGGGGTGCGGGGTTGCGTTGAGGGGGGGGTGGGAGGGTGCGTTGGCGGGGGGGAGAGGGTGGGTGGGGGGTGGGAGACTATGTTAGTTATGTAGGAGCGCGTGTGTGGAGGAAGAGTGTGTGTGTGTGTGTGTGTGTGTGTTTGGGTTCGTGTGGGTGGGTCAGAGTGTGAGGAGTGTGTGTGTGTGTGTGTGTGTGTGTGTGTGTGTGTGTATGTGTGTGTGTGTGTGTGTGTGTGTGTGTGTGTGTGTGTGTGTGTGTGTGTGTTTGGGTTCGTGTGGATGGGTCAGAGTGTGAGGAGTGTGTGTGTGTGTGTGTGTGTGTGTGTGTGTGTGTGTGTGTGTGTGTAGAGATGTGGTTTTCATTAGGACGTGTGAGTCTGTAGGTGAAGTGTGTTGGAGTAAGAGTGTGTTGGTGCGTTAGGCTGTGAAGGAGAGGAGAGTTCTGGTTATAAGAGGGTGTGTTGAGGGTGTGGTCAACGAACTCTAAAAAAGGTCTTTTCATGGGTGTTGAGTGCGAGGCTAAAGTGTCTAAGATACTAAAGTGCGTGACAGATACTAAACACACACCAAAAAAAAGGTGGAATGGAGTGTTGGGAAGAGTTGAATGGAAAGGCAGATGAGATGGGACAGAGGGAATGGGATCGTCTGAAATGTGAGAGAGAGAGAGAGAGAGAGAGAGAGAGAGAGAGAGAGAGAGAGAGAGAGAGAGAGAGAGAGAGAGAGAGAGAGAGAGAGCATGTGGGCAGCTTCAAGGCTGAACGCACTAATGGTGGTACTTCTAAAAGTGTGTTGTTCTGTTAAGGCGCGCGCGCGCGTCTCTCTCTCTCTCTCTCTCTCTCTCTCTCTCTCTCTCTCTCTCTCTCTCTCTCTCTCTCTCTCTCTCTCTCTCTCTCTCTCTCTTTGTCACATAGATCCTTTCTTTTCTTTTTTCTTTTTTTTTCCTTTTTTTTTTCTTTTTTAGAGGAGGTGGTCACTCTCTCTTCACTCATCCTCCCTAAATGTCCATACCACTTCGCCACGCCCTGGTCAGCTCTTCTTCAGTCACACCGGCGCGTGCCAGACGCCACACCTCTCTATCTAAACCCCTATCAGTCCTCACACGACCAACTTGGCCTACATTGCAGTTCGTCCTTGGACAAGAAGTGTCCAAACCCGGCCTACATTGTACATCGTCCTTGGACAAGCCGTGTCCAAACCCGGCCTACATTGCACATCGTCCTTGGACAAGCTGTGTCCAAACCCGGCCTACATTGCAGTCCGTCCTTGGAGAAGCCGTGTCACGCGTGACCATTCCTTCCGCCGTTCTCTTCCATTCACGACAGTCGCATGTTTAAACACTATCCCCCCGTCAGAGACTGGGAACCTCACCTCCACACACCTGCTATAGCTGCTCAAACACACACCTGGAACTCCTATTCTCAAAACACACCTGCCCTGCTAATTTATGACTAGTCCAACCCTTGTTTAAGGTAATGGACAGTTTGATTCACCGTATTTGGCGTCTCTCGATCAATCCCCTCCTATTCCTCCGTTCCTCTAGGATTACTGTCGGATTAATGATTAATCCGGGGTGATTAATGATTAATGATGAATGATTAATCCAGGGTGATTAATGATTAATGATTAATGATTAATCCAGGGTGATTAATGATTAATGATTAATCCAGGGTGATTAATGATTAATCCAGGGTGATTAATGATTAATGATTAATGATTAATCCAGGGTGATTAATGATTAATCCAGGGTGATTAATGATTAATGATTAATCCAGGGTGATTAATGATTAATCCAGGGTGATTAATGATTAATGATTAATCCAGGGTGATTAATGATTAATGATTAATCCAGGGTGATTAATTCAGCCACATAACAACAAATGACTAACCACTTCTTAGAGGAGTTCAATAGGTTGTTGAGTGAAATGTGTATTGATGTGGTTGAGTGAAAGACTGTTGAAGGCCAGCCATGTTGTGGTTGTGGTAGACAGGCCAGCCATGTTGTGGTTGTGGTAGACAGGCCAGCCATGTTGTGGTTGTGGTAGACAGGCCAGCCATGTTGTGGTTGTGGTAGACAGGCCAGCCATGTTGTGGTTGTGGTAGACAGGCCAGCCATGTTGTGGTTGTGATAGACAGACAGACACAGTGGTGAGGAGGTGGGTTGAGCCAGCGGGTATGTTGTGGTTGTGGTAGACAGGACAGTGGTGAGGTGGTGGGTTTGAACCAGCGGGTATGTTGTGGGTGTGGTAGACAGGCCAGCCATGTTGTGGTTGTGGTAGACAGACAGACAGAGTGGTGAGGTGGTGGGTTTGAACCAGCGGGTATGTTGTGGTTGTGGTAGACAGGCCAGCCATGTTGTGGTTGTGGTAGACAGACAGACAGTGTTGAGGAGGTGGGTTTGAACCAGCGGGTATGTTGTGGTTGTGGTAGACAGACAGACAGAGTGGTGAGGAGGTGGGTTTGAACCAGCGGGTATGTTGTGGTTGTGGTAGACAGACAGTGGTGAGGAGGTGGGTTTGAACCAGCGGGTATGTTGTGGGTGTGGTAGACAGGCCAGCCATGTTGTGGTTGTGGTAGACAGACAGACAGTGTTGAGGAGGTGGGTTTGAACCAGCGGGTATGTTGTGGTTGTGGTAGACAGACAGACAGAGTGGTGAGGAGGTGGGTTTGAACCAGCGGGTATGTTGTGGTTGTGGTAGACAGACAGTGGTGAGGAGGTGGGTTTGAACCAGTGGGTATGTTGTGGTTGTGGTAGACAGACAGTGGTGAGGAGGTGGGTTTGAACCAGCGGGTATGTTGTGGTTGTGGTAGACAGACAGTGGTGAGGAGGTGGGTTTGAACCAGCGGGTATGTTGTGGTTGTGGTAGACAGACAGTGGTGAGGAGGTGGGTTTGAACCAGCGGGTATGTTGTGGTTGTGGTAGACAGACAGTGGTGAGGAGGTGGGTTTGAACCAGCGGGTATGTTGTGGTTGTGGTAGACAGACAGTGGTGAGGAGGTGGGTTTGAACCAGCGGGTATGCGCATGGACAGGTCAGCTTTGACCCACCCTTATACAGCGAAGGTTAATGTGTATGTGTGTGTGTGTGTGTGTGGGAGACCTACCTATCCTTCCCCTACCCCAGTCTACCTACCCCGTACTACCCACCACCAGCCCCTACCCACTTGGCCCCACCTCCTGATCTCGCCCACACTCTCTTCCTCATCCACCTAGTACCAGGTAGCAAGAGGCCCCCCCATCTGTGTCTGATACCTGATACCTTGTGGGTTTAAACTGTGCCCTGGGATCAGTACTATGGTAAATGAAGGGATAGGTATGGTCAGGTGACCAAGATATGGTTTTCAGTATAAGGGAAAGGAGGCAGTGCTCAGTATAAGGGATAGGAGCCTTTCTAACCCATCTATGATGCTCAGTATAAGGGATAGGAGCCTTTTTAACCCATCTATAATGCTCAGTATAAGGGATAGGAGCCTTTTTAACCAATCTATGATGCTCAGTATAAGGGATAGGAGCCTTTCTAACCAATACATGATGCTCAGTATAAGGGATAGGAACCTTTTTAACCCATCTATGATGCTCAGTATAAGGGATAGGAGCCTTTCTAACCAATATATGAAACTCAGTAGAAAGGGATAGGAGCCATTCTAATCAATACATGGTATGGACGTCCACCCAGATATTAACGAGGGAACTATGACGGTCTAACGAGCTTGTTCACCTCAGCAGAAAGTGCGTAGGTCCTTACGCTATGCGTATCAGTCGCCTCGATCGTTACCTGCAAGCGAAGAAGGTACGTCGTCCCTCTGTATGTAAATAGACGCTCGACCTGACCTGACCTGACCCCATTTCGTCTCGCGGGTTCGACCGTAACGAAGCGGCTTCGAGACGAGCGAATCGGGCGATCGTGCAACAAGGCCTTCCGGTGAATAAAGGCCAGTTTACGACTGTTTGGACATGGTCAGGAGGCCTTGTGTGTGTGTATGTGTGTGTGTGTGTGTGTGTGTTAGCCACCTGGTGTGGCCATTACCTCCCTCCCTCTACCCCTGTGTGGATGTTGTTTCAAAGGAGGGGATGACTGAACCTCTCAAAGTCGGCTTCGATTCTTCTTCTTTTTTACCTTCACCCACCCCCGCCCCCTGAGAGCCCCAATGAAAGCAGCTCATGATGTTGAGCCGGAGGGAGAGGTGGGTGGAGAACCAGGAACTTTCTATTTTACTGTCCTGTCTCCATCTATAGTTGTTGGATGGGGGAGGAGCCTCTTGTTTTACTATCCTGTCTCCATCTATGGTGGTGGATGGAGGAGGAGTCTTGTTTTACTATCCTGTCTCCATCTATAGTGGTTGGATGGGGGAGGAGCCTTCTGCTGTACTATCCTGTCTCCATCTATAGTGGTTGGATGGTGGAGGAGCCTTCTGTTTTACTATCCTGTCTCCATCTATAGTGGTTGGATGGTGGAGGAGCCTTCTGTTTTACTATCCTGTCTCCATCTATAGTGGTTGGATGGTGGAGGAGCCTTCTGTTTTACTATCCTGTCTCCATCTATGGTGGTTGGATGGTGGAGGAGCCTTCTGTTTTACTATCCTGTCTCCATCTATGGTGGTGGAGTGGGGGAGGAGCCTTCTGCTGTACTATCCTGTCTCCATCTATAGTGGTTGGATGGAGGAGGAGTCTTCTGTTTCACTATCCTGTCTCCATCTATAGTGGTTGGATGGGGGAGGAGTCTTCTGTTTTACTATCCTGTCTCCATCTATGGTGGTGGATAGAGGAAGAGGAGTCTGTTTTACTATCCTGTTCTTGACCACAATTTCAAACTGGACAGATAAGATAAACCTATGGGACAGACTTCACCACATACGTAACAATCGAAAACAATTGAACAACTCCATTTCTCCCATGTAACAGCTTGAACCAGGGGTTCTTTAACGACTGATAACCACTTCATTACTGATGATAACCTCGTTAAGTCTTTTGTAACGATGTGGTTGGAGGGTTTTCTGCAATTACCAGATGCGTAAATGGCTCTCGCTTAAATGGCTATATATAAAACCTGTCTTGGTAAAAAATAAATGTACATCAAAGGCTTTGTGATGAAAGACATTTAAATTTCTAATTAGGTTCACGAATTCATTAGGTCAGTTGGCCTTTTAAATGTCTAATTAGCCTGCGACTTGATTAATACAGGGGGACCCTCATTCACACATGGTCTTTACCATCAGTTTGATGGTCCGTTGAAGACCTCTCCTTCATACAGATCATCAAAGTCAAAGTAGAATATATCAAAATCAAAATCGTGTTCGTAAGAGTGTATAATATGGAAGGAAGGGGATCTTCTGTCTATCTATCTATCTATCTATTCATCTATCTACCTGTTTATCTATCTATCTATCTATCCATCTATCTCTCTATCTTCTATCTATCTTCTATCTATCTATGTATCTATCTATTTATCTATCTATCTATATATCCATCTATCTATCTATCTATCTATCCATCTATATATCTATCCATCTATCTATCTATCTATCTATCTATCTTTGGATCCTCTCTCTATCTATTCACCTCTCTATCTTATCTTTCTCTCCATCTATCACAGTCCTTCATCCATCTAGCCCCCACTGAAACACCATAGAGAAAAAAAAAAGAGTGAAAGAAATGAAAGAAGGAGAGAGAGAGAGAGAGAGAGAGAGAGAGAGAGAGAGAGAGAGAGAGAGAGAGAGAGAGAGAGACAGAACACAGTACGGCACCCTCGGCACGTTTTCTGTCGCAAGCAAGCAAGCTGGGGGGGGGTTGGGTCAAAGGGTTGGTGGGTGGTGGGGTCAAAGGTCACCAGGATGCATTCGTCTGCTGGCTGGGTGACCCATGAGTGCAATTCGACACCCTCAATAGCATTATTGGTTCCAGACGTGAGTTTAGGGGGGTCGGGGTCGTTTAAGTCGGCTATCACGTGGTGGGGCGATGTGGAAAGGTGCCTTAGGGACATGACTCGTTCGTCCTCGACCCGTTGGATAGCTCGGTCTTGACCCCCAATTTTTCCTTTAAATTTATTTCTAATCACAAGCTTCTCTTGCTGAAAACGAGGGTTTAATGGGAAAGAAGGGAAGATAAGGGAAGGGGGATAAGGGAGAAAAAAGGATGAAAAAAGGGATGGGAGTCTTTAAAGGGGAAGAAAGTGGTGGGAGCTATTTCAAAGGGTTTGGAGGGGTGGGGGTTTTTAAATAAGGGAGATTTCAGGGGGTGAAAGGGTAATTGACATTAAAGGGTACAAAGGTAAGGGTGGGTTGGGGGGGTCTTTTAAGGGTAAGGGTGGGGGTTTAAGGGAGATTCTTTTCATTTTGGAAGAAAGGGTTAAAGGTGGGTTTAAAGGGGGACCAAGGGTAAAAAAAGGGTTTAAAAGGGGAGATTTTATTAAAGGGGTAAGAAAGGGTAAGGTGGGTAAGGGAGATCTATTCAAGGGTATGAAAGGGTAAGGGAGATGTTTTAAGGGTATAAATGGGTAAGGGAGATCTACTTAAGGGTAAGAAAGGATAAGGGAGATCTATCTAAGGGTAAGGGAGATCTTTCCCCAAGGGTAAAAAAGGGGTTTAATGGGAGATTTTTTAAAGGGTAGAAATGGGTAAGGGAGATCTTTTTAAGGGCAAAAAAGGGTGAGGGAAAAATATTCAAGGGTAAAAAGGATTAAGGGAGATTTATCTAAGGTTAAGAAAGGGTAAGGGAGATGTTTTAAGGGTAGAAATGGGTAAGGGAGATCTTTTTAAGGGTAAAAATGGGTAAGGGAGAACTATTTCAAGGGAAAAAGGGTTAAGGGAGATGTTCTAAGGGTAGAAATGGGTAAGGGAGATCTATTTAGGGTAAGAAGAAGAGGGGGGGAAGGAGCTCATCTCTTGAACAGTGTTCATCTTCATACATTTTACATTGCATGTAGGTTGTCTGCATTAACCATGCCCACAGTCATTCCCTTCCCTTCATCCCCAATTCTTATACTATCAAAGTCCCTATATACATCTTCCTTAACAAGTGTCGTACTTCATGTTATATGTTATGTTCTCTCTGGTTTGTTCTATCCCCACATCTCTTGAAGAACTCTGTTCACTTCCTAAGTCACCCATGGTTCAAACACTAAGTTATCAGGTCACCCCTTACTCTTCTCTCTTCTAACCGTCGAGGGTGACGTGTGGCACTCTGTTCTGCGTTTTGGGTTTGACTACCACACACACACACACAAAACACACACACCACACCCCACAACCACCTAAATTTACACACCCACATACACACACACACACACAACCACACACATACACACACCCCAAAAACAAAACCCCAAAAACAAAACACAAACAAAAAAAAAGTGCTATGTACCACATCTTTATGTACATAGAGTCATACCCTTCACGTTCCTATTTGTTATATGTACTTATGTACATATATATACATATATGTGTATGTATTTTTATCTGGGGGAGGCCATATGTACATGTATGTATGATTCATGTGTACACACATATCATGCACGTATAGTCATACGTACGTAATAGACTGTCAAGGATGCTGTGGAAGAGATGAGACATCTTGAATTAAGTTTAGGAGAAATTGTATCCCCTCAGAACACACACACACACACACACACACACACACACCCCACCCCACCCATCCCCCCCCCTTATTAAGACGTACTTTTGTGTGGTATTCTCTGTGATTGCCAACGTGGAGAGATGAGGGTTTGAGTTTTGCTTTGTGTTGTGTATGTGTGTGTGTGTGTGTGTGTGTGTGTGTGTATTCGGAAGGGGAACTTGTCTATATGAGTTATGACCCCACTTTTGGTGTGTTGTTTTCTCTCTGTGATGCGATCTGTTTTCGTACCGCTCCAGGGAAAAGCGATGGAGGAGAGAGCGGAGGAGAGAGAGAGAGAGAGAGAGAGTTGGGAGAAGGAGAGAGGAGAGGAATTTATGAGAGAGGGGAGAGGAGGGGAGGGACCCAAAGTGAAGGGAGGGGGGAAGAGAGAGGAAAGGGAGGAGAGGGGAGATGAGAGAATGAGGAGGAGGAGGAGGGAAGGAGAGGGAGAGAGAGAGGGGGGAGGGAGGAAGAGGGGAAAGGAGGGAAAAGAAAAAGGGTGAGAGAGGGGGATGAGAGAGAGAGAGAGCCAGCGGGGCAATCAAAGGGCCAACGACGCAGAGGAGAACACCTGGGTCAATACACGATTAAAACGTGACAAGACCTCGCCAGCTGCCCGGGTCGTGACCCCCCCCCCCCACAGCTGAGAGGTCAACCCACGCTAGGCCCCTCGGGGGATGGGTGGGGGTGGTGGGGGGGGGGGGGTCACTGAATTTAAACAACCCACCGACCCATCCCCCCTCCCAAAAAACACACAAAAACACACACACACACAACAAAAAGTCCCCGCCCTCTCCCGAAGCCACTTTTCAAACCCAGTTTAATCTACCTCATCCCAAACAGTCTATCCAGATGGCATCTATCCTCCTCCTCCCTCCTCCTCCAACCCACACACATACACATCCACCCCCAAACCCCCCAAAACCCTTTAAATTTTTTGGGACTGGTTTTCCCCTCCCCAAAAAACCCTTTAAATTTTTTGGGGGGCTGGGTTTTCCCTCCAAAAACCTTAATTCGTGGGAGCTGGTTTTCCCCCCCAAAAGCCTTAATTCGTGGGAGCTGGGTCCCTCCCCTCCAAAAGCCTTAATTCGTGGGAGCTGGGTTTTCCCCTCCAAAAACCTTAAATCGTAGGAGTTAGTTCTCCAAAACATTTCCTCTCCCCCTCCAAGAGTTCCCAGTGAATGAGTATCTGGCCAGTCCTTTCGTTGCCTTGGAGGCCTTCAAATAACGGGTTTGGGGGCGAATCTTTTTTTTTTTTGGCCAAAAGTCTCTTAAAGGGTTTTAAATTTAAATTTTTTTATGATCAGTTATTTTTCCTTCCAAATTTTTGTCATATTACTCCCTTGGTTTGAATGCTTCTATCATTATGTTTTTCACTTCATTCTTTCTTTCATTCTCTCTCCCCTCTCTCTCTCTCTCTCTCTCTCTCTCTCTCTCTCTCTCTCCTCTCTCTCTCTCTCTCTCTCTCTCTCGTCACCATGGGAGCTATCTCCTAGAATGGCTTGTTTACAGATGGGGGGAAAAAAAAAAGGAGACAGAGAGAGAGAGTAGAGAGAGAGAGAGAGAGAGAGAGAGAGAGAGAGAGAGAGAGAGAGAGAGAGAGAGAGAGAGAGAGAGTAGAGAGAGAGAGAGAGAGAGAAGATCTTCGCTCCCAAAGTCCTAAAGTATTTTGGGAGCGTCGTGTCAAGTGTTGGGCGAGACACGTGACTCACACAGGGAATCAGGTGATGATGTTTATGTGATCAGCTGATGTTTGTTATGGTAATCAGCTGATCTCCTCGCCCACGTGGCCCCAATCAGCTGATCGATGGTGAGTCACTTGACCATAAGAGGGAAATGTTTACCATCTGTTCTTCTTACCAACCAAGTCATCTCTCGTCTTTCTAAATCATCACCCGAGACTTCTGGTGTCTAAATTCAAATTCTAATGGGTTCGTGTTACACGGGATGTGTATTTGGGAAACCACACTATGGACGAGAAAAGCTTAAATGTGTGATGTGTGCCACAGATAAGCTGAGTGTATGGTGTTGTGGGGGAGATGTGTTCTCTGTGTCAAATTCGTCGCCCTGTTTTTAATTTGTTGTGGTGTGTTGTGTGTTGTGTGTGGTGTGTGTGTGTGTTGTGTGGGGTGTGTGTGTGTGGGGTAGCTTTCCTCTTAAAGGAATTTTTTCGCTTAATTCATGTTATGTTCTTGGGTTTTTTCTATCTCTGACAAGGGAACTCTTCCCCTGTTACATATCCAAACTTCTTTGGGTTGTGATTAGGTCACCCCTGATTCTTTTTCTTCCAAGGCCTCTAGCCCCCTTTCCCCCCTTCCCCCCAACCCCAAACACACACACACACACCCCAAAACCCCACAAAAACACCACCCCCTCCCTCCCCAATTTTTTCAAAAATCTTTTTTAACCCCCCCCTCTCTTCTCTCTCTCTCTCTCCTCTCTCTCTCTTTTCTCTCTCTTCTCTCTCTCCTCTGGACCCTTTTCTATCAACTCTCTGTCCCCGTTAAGCCCCTCCCCTCTCCACACCCCAAAACCCCCCGGGTTGACTGACCAGACTTGAGAGAAAGTAAGTTGTTTTCGGAGACGAACAGCTTGGTGTATCATATTCCCTTCGTCCATGAACTTGAATGAAATGGTCTGTTTCTTGCTAGTTAGGTGATGCCTTCTTAACTCCTTCTAATGAGGCAGTGTGTTGTGTCCGTGTTGTTGTGTGTGTGGTGGCGTTGTGTGTGTGGTGTGTGTGTTTTGGTTGTTGTGTTTGTGTGCTAATCTGATATTGTGAATCATGTTCCCTTGCTTGACATCATCTTTCGAAGTATATACGACGCCCTCTCCCATCGAGATTGCTACACACACACACACACACACACCACCACCAACATCCGGACATCTCCCCTTCTCCTCCCCCCCCACCAAACACCACCACATCCCCCCCTCAGTGACTTCATTTCTCTGAAAGAGTCGCAATGTCTGATGTCACCTGGACGGATGTTCCCCCCCCCCCTCCCCCCCCTCCCCCCCCCCCGGCCCCCCCCCCCCTGGTTTTCGCTTCCTCTGTCGCCATGAGTGGGGGGGGAAGGAGGGGAGGGAGGGAGGGGGAGGGGGGGGGGAAGGGGGGAGAAGTCCCTCACACACACCACACCACACCTCTCTCTTCTCTCTCTCCTCTCTTTCTCTCTCTCTCTCTCTCTCTCTCTCTCTCTTCTCTCGCTCTCTCTCTCTCTCTCTCTCTTACTCTCTCTCTTCACTCCACACACACCACACAACACACACACACCCACCACCGACCCCAACCCACAACTCCCCCGGCTCAAAAAAACCCTTTTTCCCCCCTCCCACAAAAAGACAAAACCCCCCCACCTCACCCCAAACCCCCTTTTCCCCCCCCCTCAAAAATCCCCCCCCTCCCCCCCTCCTCAAAACCTTCCCTGACGTCTGGGTTTTCGCAGGGAGGCGTGCCCTGCGTGCGTGCGTGCGTTTCGTGGGTGTTCGTGGGCCACTTTAGCTGTTGCGGGCCCTCCCCCCCCCCCCATCCCCCCCCACCCCTTCCCCCCCCCCCCCAGGGTCTTGCAGCAGTTTGGGCGAGTGTAGAGCGATCAAAGGGGGGGAGAGACCCCAACGACCCCTCCCCCCTTCCTCTACGATTTGGGGGGGGAGGGGGGGAGGGGGGACCCTTATCTAGTGGGGGCCAGTTTTTTTTTTTTTTTCGTTTTTTTCTCTTTTTACTGATCAGGAAAAAGGAGTCATGTGTGTGTATGGCGAAAAAAAAAGGGGGTCATGTATGTTGGAAAAGGAGTTATGTTTTGGAAAAGGATCTGTATTTTTGAAAAAGTCAGTATGTATGAGAATTAGTCATGTAGTATACAAGGTTCATGTATGTTGGAAGAGGAGTATGTATTATAATAAGGTTAGTCATTATGTGTGGAAAAGGAGTATGTAGTGTGGGAAAAGTAGTAATGTATTGGAAAAAATTTCATGTATTTTAAAAAGGGGAGTCATGTATGTTAAAAAAGGGAGTAGTAGTTAAAAAAAGGAGTCATGTTTGTGTAAAAAAGTATGTATGTTGGAAAAAAGGAGTCAGTATTTGGAAAAGGATATGTATTCTTTGCGGGGTGAAAAAAGGAGTCATGTATGTATGGAAAAAGGAGTATGTATGCGTGAAAAAAGGAGTCATGTATGGGAAAAAGGAGTCATGTATGTGTGGAAAAAGGAGTCATGTATGTATGGAAAAAGGAATCATGTATGTACGAAAAAGTGCTCATGTATGTATGAAGAAACACTCGTGTATGTATGAAAAAGTACTCATGTATGTATGAAGTAGTTCTCATGTATGCATGAAGAAGCACTCGTGTATGTATCACGTTTTTGATTAAATGACATGACGTTTTGCTCTCTCTCTCTCTCTCTCTCTCTCTCTCTCTCTCTCTCTCTCTCTCTCTCTCTCTCTCTCTCTCTCTCTCTCTCTCTCTCTCTCTCTCTCTCTCTCTCTCTCTCTCTCTCTCTCTCTCTCTCTCTCTTTCAAAAGACCCCAGAGACGAACAAGAATTTAAATCCCCTTCCCCCAAAGCCAGGCTTCCAAAGGCAAATAACCAAGAGAAGTTCATAAAACGAAGAAGAAAATAGGATGAGGGACCAAAGGCTTTCTATTTTCCTTTACGTAAATCTACCTCATGAAAAAAAAATATATATATATCTTCGGATTTTATCATGAGATGAGGAATGAGTGCTAAAGTTCAGCGGTGTGAGGAAGGAAGCAAAGACAAGGGGGCGGACGGGCGGGTGGTTTTTGAGTGGGGAAGAGGGAGCACACAGGCCGCCAGCCCTCGGGTGCAGAAATAGAAGCAATCTATGTAGAAGAAGAGATGAAGAGAACCGACACAACAGAGGTCAAAGGGGGTAAAGCAGGTCATGTAACCAGGTCAGGTTTGGAGAGCTCATTGGGAGGAGGGAGGAGGAGGGGAAGGGCTAGGAGGGGGGGGCTGTTTGCCGCTTTGGACTCTGTCTGGTGAGAATGGCCAGCGAGACTCTCCCCCTCACCACCCAGATGTGAGAGTAATACTTTAATACTTCATACAAGGACGAATCAAGTTCCCCTTTGAATATATATATATATATATATTATATATATATATATATATATATATATATATATATATATATATATATATATATATATACAGTATATATATACAGTATATATATACAGTATATATATGTAACTTGTCTTTACCCTACATATGTACACACACACACACACACACACACACACACACACACACACACATACACACCTCCCTCACTCATCCACCTCTCCCTCATCCACCTCTCCCTCATCCACCTCTCCCTCTAGGCTGGGAGAGGAGCAGATATGGAGAGGTGTGTGTGGAGCAGCTGAGGGAAACATTATCCAGTTCCTGGTATATTTTCCTCTCTCTCTCTCTCTCTCTCTCTCTCTCTCTCTCTCTCTCTCTCTCTCTCTCTCTCTCTCTCTATCCATCTCTCTCTCTATCTATCTATCTATCTCTCTCTCTCTCAGATGCCCACGCCCCACACCGGAAGCCGCCCCAGCGACCACAGCCCCCCCAGCCCCCCCAGCCCCGCCCCGCCCCTCCCCCTTACCCCCATCCCCTCCCCCCCAACTGTGACGCAATGGGGAGGGGAAGGGGGGGAGAGGGGGGGTGGTGTTGACTCAACATCATGACGTCACCGGGATCGACACCGCCATGTAAACACATGAGGTCAGAGGTCAAAGCGTCGCCCTATGACGTTTTTACGCCAGGATTTGGGTGGGGGAGGGGGGTGTGTGAAGGAGGGGGGGTGAGGAGGGAGGGGGGTGTTGGGGGGGTTAGTTTAACGAAGGCAGTAGGTCAAGATGATGTCGCCATGGCGACGTGAGGGGAAAGAGAGAGGGGAGGGGGGTGTGGGGGGGGTGAGAAAAAAAACGGGGTATAGGTGATGCCCTTGTGTGTTGGGGGGGCCTTTTGGGGGGGGGGGAGGGGGGTATTGTTGTCAAAGGTGTCATTTTTCCTCCCCCTCCCCTCTGAGGTCAGGTTTGCTCCCTCGTCAGCCATGGGGGGAGGGGAGGGGAAGAGAGGGGAGGGAGGGGAGGAGGAGGGGGGTGGGAGGGGGTGGTAGTGGTTGGCCTAACGCGCCACTCGTCGCCCTAATCACCCTGAACGAGGTCGTTGAGGTGTAGTAAAAGGGGGGGTGGGTGGGGGGGGTCACGCCCAATTCACTGGTTGAGTGAAGGGTTGAGCGCCCCCCCGGGGGGCGGGGGGGGGGCGGGGGGGGGGGGGGCCCGTGGCCAGAAGGGCGTAAGCCTCGTACTAACAGACCTGGCCTGCCACGGTACGGGGGACCCAGAGCTATACATGTATACATGCATGTATACATGGTTGTATACGTGGCTGTATGCGTGGATGTATATATTGATGTATGCATGGTTGTATATGTGGTTGTATACGTGGTTGTATGCGTGGATGTTATATTGTTGTATGCGTGGTTGTATGCGTGGCTGTACAGGTGGTTGTATACGTGGTTGTATAGGTGGTTGTATACATGGTTGTATGCATGGTTGTATACATGGATGTATACATGGCTGTATTATGATGATTGCTATTGTATCTATTTATTATAGAACACAACACACAACACACACACAACATACACACACACTACCACAACACAATACACAACACAACACACACACCACACACCACATACACACACACATACCACAACAACACACACACACACACCACATTTCACACACCACACATACACACACACCCACACACACACACACACACACAAAACATACAACACACACACACACCTACACACACACACAATTTAAAAACACACACACACACACAACACAACAACACTACACAAACACACACACACACCAACATACACACAACATACACACACACAACTCACACACACACACACATACACACACACACACATACACACACACACACACACACACACACACACACACACACACACACACACACACACACGAAAAAAAAAAGAAATATATATATATATATATATATATATATATATATATATATATATATATATATATATATATATATATATATATATATATGCAAATTCATTCATTAATGATGAGCCAATTCATCTTCATTCATTCATTTCACACGACACATTCATCATGTATACACACTCGCCCTTCTTTCATTCATATTACTCATTTTCATTCACTGCTCTCTTATACGTGTCTTCATTCATAGATGTATTTCATTCATTATTTCTAATCTCTCTTCATTCACCTATTTCGCTCGCGTTCTAATTCATTCATAAAACTCCCATATTTCATTCATTCTTTCATTTCACCTAATCATCTTTTTTCTTTCACATTCATTTTTTAATCTGTATCATTTATTCGGTTAAACGAATTACCGGCCGGTTACCACCGGCCCTTCCTTCACTGTGTGTTATGCGGCCACACCTCGATAAACCGAACTGATGCGAGATGGGGGAGAAAGAATTCGGATAAGCGAGAGAGAGAGAGAGAGAGAGAGAGAGAGAGAGAGAGAGAGAGAGGAGAGAGAGAGAGGGAGAGAGAGTTAGAGAGAGAGAGAGAGAGAGAGAGAGAGAGAGAGAGAGAGAGAGAGGGGGGGGGGAGGAGAGAAAGAGAGAGAGAGAGTTAAAAGAGAGAGAGAGAGAGAGGAGAGAGAAGAGAGAGAGAGGAGAGAGAGAGAGAGAGAGAGAGAGAGAGAGAAGAGAGAGAGAGAGGAGTGAGAGAGAGAGATGAGAGATGAGAGGAGAGAGAGTGAGATGAGATGGAGAGAGGAGGAGGAGTGAGAGAGGGGAGAGAGAGAGAGAGAGAGAGAGAGAGAGAGAGTTAAAGAGAGACTGATAGACAAACAGACATTTAAGTCGACTTAGAAGCCATCTGGAGCCCTGTTACTCACACCCCCCCCACACACCCCCACACCCCCACACACACCCCCACACCCCCACACACACCCCCACACCCCCACCCCCACAATTTCTGGGCCTGACAGACGGTGTGTGAGTCACCAATACACACACACACACACACACACACACACACACACACATACACACACACGCATACACACAGGTACACACAGTGTCTCCCACGTACACAAGGACAGAGAGGGTTAGGCCATTCTACCACCGGTTTTTTCCCCAGGACAGACGAGGCCATGTATTGTCCCAGTTCACGTTTTCCCAGGAGAGACAAGAGCCAGAGTTTTCCCCCTCCCAGGATGGACAAGACACTGTATAGACTACCTCAGTGTTTTCCCCAGGATAGACGAAGCTACGTGTACTATCTACTTTGAAATTTTTCCCCTCGTTAGGTTCAAATTGGGTCGTTTGCCAGTTAATGACGCTGGTTTGAATGGGCTGTTGAATTTGCATAGAGCATTTTGTGAAATTTACATTTACAGAGGCATTTACTAGAGCTAAATAAGTTTGTTATGAATATCTTATTTACAGAGGCATTTACTAGAGTAAATAAGTTATGAATTTTTTATTTGTGCTTATAATTCTTTGATAAGGACGACCCTTTGAGCATGACGAGTACGACCCTTGTAAAATGACAGGTACGACCCTTGTAAATGACGGGTACGACTCTTGTAAGACGGGTACGACCCTTGTAAATGACAAGTACGACCCTTGTAAATGACGGGTACGACCCTTGTAAATGACAGGTACGACCCTTGTAAATGACAGGTACGACCCTTGTAAATGACGGGTACGACCCTTGTAAATGACGGGTACGACCCATGTAAATGACAGATACGACCCATTGAAGGGTACGACCCATGTAAATGACACGTACGACCATTGTAAATGACACGTACGACCCTTGTAAATGACACGTACGACCCATTGAAGGGTACGACCCATTAACCATGACAAGCACGTCCCCCTTTTAAAACCTAGCAAGCACGACCACCCTCCCAAAGGGGGTCGTCCTTGCCATGCGCGCCCCCTTGGGGTAGTCGTCCGTCCTACGCTCAAGTGGTCGTACCTTCCCAGACCCAAGAGAATGCTCCACTACGCACTAAGGGCGTTTAGGTTCCTTGTGGCGCCTGTATTGTCGCCCTTACCCACACCATCCCGCCTCGTCTCAACTGTGTTGACCTTCAGTCAATAAACCACCCTGAGGCACTGCAAGGCTCGAGTCTCACTGCAAATTTCTCACTGTAAACTTTTGAAGGAGGGGGAGGTGGTGGGTGGTGGAGGTGGGTGGATTTTCACTGTAATTTTGGTTAGAGGTGGTGTGGGTGGGGGGTGGGTTGGGGTCGATTTTCACTGTAATTTTTGTAAATGGTGGGGTAGGGTGGTGGGGGGGGTTGTTGTTGAGTTTCACTGTATTTCTGTAAGGGGGGGTTGAGTTTCGCTGTATTTCTGTAGGGGGGGTTGAGTTTCACTGTATTTCTGCAGAGGGTCGAGTTTCAATGTATTTCTGTAGAGGGTCGAGTTTCACTGTATTTCTGTAGGGAGTCGAGTTTCACCGTTTCTGCAGGAGGTCGAGTTTCACTGTATTTCTGAAGAGGGTCGAATCTCACGAGTTTCACTGTAATTTTGCAAGGGGTCGAATTTCACTGTATTTCTGTAGAGGGGGTCGAGTTTTCTCTGTAATTTTAGAGGGGGTGTCGAATTTCACTGTAGCTTTGAAGGGGTCGAGATTCACCGAAATCTATGTAGACAGTGAATTTCAGTCGCCCCAATACAGTGACCAAAATGCCCACTGAAGTCACTGGATGGTTCTTGTAAGTAGAATTGGTAGGGAGCGAGATACACTTTTATTAAGTAACATTTTACACTTAGGTACGTGCATTTTTAAGTAACACTTTACACTTAGATACGTACATTCTGTAACCACCCCACCTTCCACCCACCCCACAATACAGTAAGCATTTTTTACAGTGCTTTTCTTCTGTATACATCTGTATTAACATGGTATGGCAAGACACTCACAGCCACCTACTCCCATTAATACACCACCACCCACTACAGTAACCCACCACTACCACACCCTACCACAATACCCCTCCACTACCACACCAAACCCACCACATACCCCCCCCCCACCACACTACCCCACATCCACCACAGTACCCCTCCACCACACACCAAACCCACCACACTACCCCACATCCACCACATTACCCCACATCCACCACACTATCCCACACCCACCACAATACCCCTCCACCACCAACCAAACCCACCACACTACCCCACACCCACCACACTACCCCACACCTACCACAATACCCCTCCACCACCACACCAAAACCCCACACAACTACCCCACACCCACCACACTACCCCACACCTACCACAGTAACCCTCCACCACCACACCAAACCCCACCACACTACCCCACACCCACCACACTACCCCACACCTGCCACAATACCCCTCCACCACCACACCAAAACCCACCACACTACCCACAACCACCACTACCCCCACATCCACCACACTACCCCTCCACCACCACACCAAAACCCACCACACTACCCCACATCCACCACACTACCCCACACCTACCACAGTAACCCTCCACCACCACACCAAACCCCACCACACTACCCCACACCCACCACACTACCCCACACCTACCACAATACCCCTCCACCACCACACCAAACCCCTACCACACTACCCACACCCACCACACTACCCCACACCTACCACACTACCCCCTCACCAACCACACAAACAACACCACACAACCCAAACCACACCTACCCCACACACTACCACACTACCCCACACAACCACATACCTCCACCACCACACCAAACCCCACCACACCCACCAACCACACTCTACCACACGCCACCACCACTACACCAAACCCCACCACACCTCTCCGAACCCAAACACTCTTCCACACTACACCACACTACCCCTCCAGCACTACACCAAACACCCACCACACTACCCCACACTACCCCACAATCCACCTTCTACAATACCCTTTCACACTACTCCCACACCACCACACTACCCACACCACCACAGTAAACCTCCACAACCATCAAGATCTATACCAACACATACCCACACCTACCACAATACCCCTCCACAACCACACCAAACACCACACATTACCCCACACCACCACAGTAACCCTCCACCACCATCAGACTCTACCACACTACCCCACACCTACCACAATACCCCTCCACCACCACACCAAACCCCACCACACTACCCCACACCCACCACACTAACCCACACCTACCACACTACCCCACACCTACCACAATACCCCTCCACCACCACACCAAACCCCACCACACTACCCCACACCTACCACACTACCCCACACCTACCACAATACCCCTCCACCACCACACCAAACCCCACCACACCACACTACCACCACCGCACTCTACCACACGCCACCACAGTAAAGAGGGAGAGAGGTACTTACCCTTGTCTTTGTGCCACCTTCATCCACCAGCGAGGGATCTTTTTGCCTGATGTATATTCGCCCAGGAGAAGGAAGACCACGGTAACACACACCCAACCACACACCCTCATCTTGCCCCACACACAACACACCCTCCCCCTGCCGCAGGAGGAGGAAGAGGAGGAAGAGGAGGCAAGAGGAGGCAAGAGGAGGAGGAGGCTATTATACCCAGGGCACGAGCGATAATAGCGACGGAGGAGAAGAAAGAGAAAGACGAGGGCTATTTCTCTTTCTCTCTCTCTCTCTCTTTTTCTCTCTCTCTCTCACTCTCTTCCTTTCAGCGCATTGCCACCACAGAGGAAGAGGAGGAGGAGGAAGGAGGGGGAATTTATATATATAAGTATATATATATATATATATATATTTCTTTTTATACCATTGGATAAACGTTTTCTCTCTCGTGTGTGTGTGTGTGTGTGTGAGAGAGAGAGGGGGACGCTTCAGCAACGAAGACAGGGGTCGTCCCGCGCCTTCCCTTTCTCACTCTCTCTCTCTCTCTCTACCTCTCTCTACTCTCGCTCTCTCTCTCGCTCGCTCTCTCTCTCTTGGGAAACGTTCAGGGCCAGCGCGGGCTTCGACTCCGCTCCAGGGTGCCCTAATGTGTGGTCTGGTCAAAGGGAGGTTGGCTACTGGGGCGTGGGGGCGTCGTGCGCCAGGAGCAGGACGAGCAGGAGGAGGAGGAGGAGGAGGAGGAGGAGGAGGGCACCACCACCACCAAGGAGGGAGGGAGGGAGGGAGGGAGGGAGGGAGTTTTGAAGAGTCCCTGTGCCCGAGTCGTGTTCGCCAGCGAGCGTGAGAGGGTACCACAACCAGTCTGTGGCACCTGTTATTGCTGCCCCTCCTTCCCTCCCTCCTTTTCCCTTCCCTCCCTTCCCTTCCCTTCCCTCCCTCCACAGCTCATGACCGACCATCATCATCTTCTGTCCCTCCCTCCTCCACACACACACACACACACACACACACACACACACAACCCGACCCTCCCTGCCACCTCGCTCCCTCCCTCCCTCCACAACCCCCTCCCTCCTCCCTCCCCTACCACCCCCCACCCACGCCCACACACACACCCCTTACCCCTCCCCCCCCCCTCCTCCCTCCCTCCTACTCCAACCCCGCCCACGCGAGGGCGTGGGAGCCGTCAGAGACCAGAGGTGCTAGCAAGCAAGGTGAGCGTCCCACGCTCATATCCCACACATCCTCTCCATCCCTTCCTCCCCCCCACAACCCCCCACAACAACCCCCCACAAACCCCCACAACAAGAGAGTGGGGGGGGGAGGGAGAGGAAGGGGGGATGGAGGAGGAGGGAGTAAAGTGATGGAGGTTGTGATGGCAACACTAGAGATGGTGTGCACGTGTAGGTGGGGCCTTAACTAACCACACCCACCCCTCTCCCTCACCCTCTCCCTCACCCTCACCCTCTCCCTCTCCCTCTCCCTCTCCCTCTCCCTCCCTGTCCTTGTCCCTCTCCCTCTCTCTATCCTTCTCTCCCTCTCCATGTCCTTCTCCCTCTCTCCTTCTCCCTCTCCCTGTCCCTCTCCCTCCCTCTACCTGTCTCCCTCCCTCTCTCCATGTCCTTCTCCCTCTCTCCCTCTCTCCCTTCTCCCTCCCTCTCCCTGTCCCTTCCCCTCTCTCTCTCTCTCTCTCTCTCTCTCTCTCTCTCTCTCTCTAGACCACATATCCACAACTTACCCCCACACACACACATAACACCACTACACAAACGGGAATCTTCAACGTACCATTAAATAAAACCAGGTTACGCTCATCCCAATTGTCATATATATATGTGTGTGTGTGTGTGTGTGTGTGTGTGTGTGTGTGTGTGTGTGTGTGTGTGGTGTGTGGGGGGAAATAAGCCGTTGGAAGCAGTGAGAAGTATTTGTCAAGGGTTTAAGACATGTGTGCGAGTAGGAAGAGAGGAGAGTAAGTGGTTCCAGGTGAAGGTCGATCTGCAGCAGGGGTGTAGGCTGTCACCATGGTTGGCCAACTTGTTTATGGATGGGGTGGCGAGGGATGTAATTGCCTAGAGGGGGTTGTTTGGGAAGAAGAAGGGATGTGTATGTGGTCTGTAGAGAGAGAGAGGGGGGGGAGGCGGGTGAGTGAGCGAAGAAGAGATTGGCCTGGGAAGTGAGTCATTTGTTATTTGCTGATGACACCGTTCTGGTGGCAGATTCAGATAAGAGACTGGCTCAGTTTGTGAGAGTGTGCGATAGGAGTAAGTTGTGAGTTAATGTGAGTAACAAGCAAGTTTATTAGGTTCAGCAGGGTTGAGGGACAGGTTAGCTGGAGTGTAAATAAAAAATGGAGATAATTTGGTGGTGTGGAAGTGTTTTAGATACTTGGGAGTGGACATGCCAGTGAATGGAAGCATGGAAGTGGAAGTGTCATAGGGTGGGTGAGGGGGCGAATGTTCTTGGAGCGTTGAGAAATGTGTGGAAAGAGACGTCGTTATCTGGAAGGGCGAAAACTGGGTATGTTTGCAGGTATAGTAGTCCCAACGATGTTATATGGATGCGAGGCATGGACTGTACTTAAGGATATGCGGATGAGGTGGATAAATTGGAAATGAAATTTTTGAAGACAGTATGTAGTGTGAGGAGGTTTGATCGAGTAAGTAAGAGAGAGGTGTGGAATCAACAAGAGTGCACACGTGATGAATTGAATTGGAACAATGTGGTATACAGGGGTCGACGTTGCAGGTCAATGGACTAAACCAGGGCAGGTGAAACGTCCTAGGTAAACCATGGAAAGGTCTGTGTGGGGGCGCCTGGATGTGGAAAGGGAGCTGTGGTTTCGGTGTAGTACACATGACAGCTAGAGAATGGATGGGAGTGGATGTGGCCTTTCTTCGTCCGTCCCTGGCGCTACCTCGCTAACGTGGGAAACCCCCGACGAGGGTTAGAATCAAAGATCGTTGTGTGACACTTAACGATGGTACAGTCTAGTTCAAGTGCTCAGAGCCATTAACCCACTTCAAATTAACTGAAACACAAAACACTTGATAATTATAAAAAGAAATAAGTAATTAAGTGATATAAAGCAACAGATATCTACACTTGGCTATGAATTACGCTGGTGTTCAAGAGAAAAAAAAGTATTTGATATCAAATTCAAGCGAATCCACTTAGAAGCTAAATTAAGTAGCGGGAGTAAGAAGACAAAGAAAAAAAAGTAATTGAAGGCACTTTACATTATCACCAACCAACTTGAGAGAGAGAAAGAGAGAGAGAGAGAGAGAGAGAGAGAGAGAGAGAGAGAGAGAGAGAGAGAGAGAGAGAGAGAGTGAGTGAGTGAGTGAGTGCATGCGTGTGTGTGGGGGGGGAGGGAAAAGGGGAGGGGTTGGTGGAGGGTGATAGAGGGGGGGTTATACACACACACACACACACACACACACACACACACACACACACATCCGTGAGCCCTACAAGAAGAAGAAGAAGAAAAACAACAACACTAACACTGATGGGTATTTACCTAACCTTCGTTAAGCGGAGGTCAAGTGATGAACCCGCTTTGTCGTGCGTTCTCAGCGATACAGGTGGGCGTGGGGGGGCGTGGGTGGGCGTTGGGGGGCGTGGGTGGGCGTGGGGGGCGTGGGGGGGTGTGGTAGGGGGGTGTGTGCAGGCCGGGCCCCCCCCACCCCCCTTACTCAAGTGCGTGTCTGTTTGTCTTCTGTGTGTGTGTGTGTGTGTGTGTGTGTGTGCTTGTGAGAGAGAGAGAGAGAGAGAGAGAGAGAGAGAGAGAGAGAGAGAGAGAGAGAGAGAGAGAGAGTTTGGGCCAGATGTCCAATCTATCAACCAGCCTGGAGGGAAGGATGAAGAGCTGGGTTGACTGTGGGCACACTGCCGCGATTTTGGATTCGTACCGGTGCGGGGTTCGACCCCCAGGTTGGCCCGTGAGTGCGTCATGGTCAGCACCGTTAATCATTACAGTGTTTTTATGTCTTAGTTTATATCTGAGATTCACACGATGGTAATTTTCCCATACGCAGGTGGTAATAATCCTTGCATATATTCACGTGGAGAGAGAGAGAGATTGCTGGCTGAGGGAATAATATATTTTCGGGGAAATGAGTTACTGTTGAACATAAAAGGATCGTGTAGGCACGATAGGGGTGAGGGAGTGGGGTATGAAGAGGAAAAGCGACAGGGAGGAATGGATGAATGGTTGTACCACTGAGCAATGCTATTCCACCGTTCTCCGACGCAACGCAACAAGGGATGTATTACTATTGGAGAGTCTAATTTGCATAAGTCAGAGCCCTATTATCAATTGTCAGCAAGTTTCATATCAGACAGGTACACTAATCTCTTAGTGGGATAGAAAAAACCGATTAATGATTTTTCAATTTCATTCCACAAACGTACAAAGACTAGAAACCTCTCTAGAATCCCACATAACACAGAAACTACAGTAGTAAGGAATGCAGTCCATAGATGGCACTTCGAGCGTGTGTTTACGGCACTGGAGCCACTGAATGCACAACCCAAGGGTCGTACCGGCGTGTCGAAGGGTCGTACCAGCGTACCCAAGGGTCGTACCGGCGTACCCAAGGGTCGTACCGGCGTACCCAAGGGTCGTACCGGCGTGTCGAAGGGTCGTACCGGCGTACCCAAGGGTCGTACCGGCGTACCCAAGGGTCGTACCGGCGTACCCAAGGGTCGTACCGGCGTGTCGAATGGTCGTACCGGCGTACTCAAGATAAATCAATTTATAGAAATACGTTTCAAATCTTATTTGCATATTACGTTCATTATCGCTCATAAAAATATAAAAAATTCTACCCTTGCAAATCTTAAGTTACTTTTGATAACAAAAGACAACAATACAATGTCAGAGAATCTGCAAAAGTCTCAAAGTGAAAAAAAAGATATGATTTTTACATTGAAAATAAGAGTGGATAAACTTAAATGGCAGAACTAACTCTCCCCCTCCATCACTATGTAACATCATCATTTCAATATAATTAAATCATCTATATTCATTCTATACACTAGGAGGGTTTGGCGATGAAGAATATAGTTTGTATTACTAGTATTTGTATGTTTGAATAGAGTTTTGACAGATTCTGAAGATGTGTTAGAAATAGGATAGTTACTCCGTAAATGAAATTACGTTTTCTGTGATGCAAGGATGAACTTGTCCCATTTTGTGAGAAAAACTTTGGCTTCCTTAAAAATCTGATAATTCAAAGATAATGATTTATCTTTTTGCGATATCCAGGCATAGGATAAATTTTATTTATTAAATCACTCAATTTTATATATAATATATCGGAAGACAAAGTTTAATATAGAGCATTTATGAATCATTCAAAAGGAATCGGACGCGTCGCGCTGGAGTCTATTTGTTGACGATGCGTTCGGATGTGCAGCAAACCCACGCGAAACGAGAGAAAAAGGAAATATGAATCAATTTATCTCCGACCCTCTTACCCCTCAAAAAGATGATAATGCCTGCGGTTTGAATATGTTATGTTATATATAATTGTTGTTTTTTTCCATTCTCACGTCGGGAAAGACCGAGTGAATGACATGGTGTTTATATTATTAGAGAATGTCTTACATTATTCCTGCACTGGGGCAACATCAGGTAGATGGACCATGCCACACAGGCGAGGCAAAGATAGATAGATAGATAGATAGATAGATAGATAGATAGAGAGAGAGAGAGAGAGAGAGAGAGAGAGAGAGAGAGAGTTATTCATCTTGGACATTATGCCGAGCGAACACACACACACACACACACACACACACACACACACACACACACACACACCTGCATCCCTAGGTACGAATAGAGGGGGGGGTAGGGGGTGTCAAGTTGCTCCCGTTTTTTGTTGGGGGAGGCGAGCGAAGGAAGACGGAAAGAGGGAGGGAGGGAAGTAGGGGGAGGGATTACACTGCAGTGTTCTGGCAGAGGGAGGGAGGGAGTCAGGTATAAAATGGGTCGAGGATAAAGCCTTTAACTCAAACACAAATGGTGTGTTTTTTTTCTCTCTCTCTCTTTCTCCTTTGCGTGTGTGTGTGTGTGTGTGTGTGTGTGTGTGATGTCTGGAGGCGTCGAAGGATTGGCATAGCGTGTCCGTGTGAGTCGTTTTCGGTCGCCAGACGTGAAGTCCAACAAGGATAGATGATATTGATATACATCGAAGAGACGAAGCCGATGTATATCAACTGACTGTTATATTTCTCTCTTGTGTCTCCCCTGATGATGTGATTATGACACGAAAGTGCACTTGGGAACTTTTCGTGTTTCATTTTTCCCGTGGACTCATAGGAATATATATATATATATATATATATATATATATATATATATATATATATATATATATATATATATATATATATCCCTTCATTTATTCCTACCAATAAGAAAATAAATATCGTTTATCGACTGTG
>NC_092263.1:12313747-12318747 GCF_036320965.1 Panulirus ornatus | reverse complement strand
CCCCTACAGCCATTTGAAGTGCAAACCGCATGGCCATAAAAACAGGAAGGTTCCCCGTTTTTTATGTTCCCCTTTGCCTTACACTGACCATCTCTCATAGTTGATCTGTTTCTCTCTTTCTCTCTCTCTCTTTCTCTCTCTCTCGCTCCACATCCCTTGGTCATGTTTCCTTTCAAAGAATCTCTACCTCTCTCTCTCTCTCATTCTCTTTTTTTCTTCACATCCCTTCTTCTTTCTTTCTCTCTCCCCCCACCTTCCGTTTTCATTGCCATTGAATGGTGAACACGCAGGCGTCCGGGGTTCGAGAATAGACTCATTAGGCACACCTGTGAGGGACTTAGGTTTTCGTGAGGGGTCTAATTGGCTCCGTGTAAGGTTTTGCGACCTGCGCCATTGAACATAAACCTTTTATTGAAGTGTCCCCCTAATTTTCGCTCCCCCCTCCGTTTTCGTTCCCATGTTCGATGCAGTTTGGAAATGGTGTCTACCTAAATTTTCGCTCAAAATTAAAGATTAAATGAGAAGAGAATTGATATATAAGTTTTTAATATATATATATATATATATATATATATATATATATATATATATATATATATATATATATATATATATATCAAATTATATACTTTAATGATGATTGTCATTAACTGTACTATTTACAATCTGTTTCGTAAATCGGTATATATATTTTTACCCATTCCGAACAAAGACGAAGAGGAAAAGAGATAAATGAGAAAAAAGAAAACGAGACGTGGGCAACTCCTTTTATTGAACTGCGACTCAAAACTTTCCCCTTCAATGCACACAGACGTAAAGAGAAAAATATATACATATGTAGGACAGAAGGGGAAAAAAATTGGTGTCTCCAACGTAGTCCATTTGCATTTTACTTTAGCTTCCCGTGAAAGGTCGGAGGAGGGCTACCCAACCACCCCCCGCCCCGTTTTCTACGCGCCCCTCCTGCAACCCAACACCTGAATATCGTCTGGGGGGGGCAAAAAATTAGGAAGCACCTTTCATGAGAACACTGCATTTCACGTCATTACCAGCCAGCCAGCCAGCCAGCGCCCCCTAACCACGCTGATGGGAACTAAACCTCTAACCCTTACTAGTATTTGAACTGGGGTTTTTTTTTTTTTATCATTTCTAAGTTTATAAAGAAAAAAAAAATTGATCATTTCTAAATCTATAAAGGAATTTTTTTTCACCATTTCTAAATTTATAAAGAAATTTTTTTTGTATGATTTTTAAATTTTTAAAGAAAATTTTTGTATCATTTCTAAATTTATAAAGAAAATTTTTTTGTATGATTTTTAAATTTTTAAAGAAAATTTTTGTATCATTTCTAAATTTATAAAGAAAATTTTTTTATCATTTCTAAATTTAAAAAGGAAATTTCTTTATCAATTCTAAATTTATAAAGGAAAAATTTTTTTTATCATTTCCAAATCTATAAAGAAATTTTTTTATCATTTCTAAATTTATAAAAAAAAATTATTTCTTTATAAAGAAAAAATTATATAATTTTTCTTATCGTTTTCTTTGGGATTCTTGAATTTCGTAACAGCCCTCCTCCTCCCTCACTGCAAAAGGATGCATCACTTCCCTGCTACTGGAAGTAGCGCAGCTTTGGAAAACAGATGGATTTGGAGGAGGAGCACTAGTCCGATTTCGTTGTCTAGGACGACCAATTACCGAGGCTTTCGAGTGGCAAGGACGTACACGCCGTTCATACTGCAGAGAAAGAAAAAAAAAAGAAAACGAGATGTGGGTTGCCCGTTTCTTAGCTGCAGTGATAACGAATGTCACTGTTACGAGGGTCGTGGTTCATTACATTTCACTGCTGGAGGGTTGATGCAGTGACGACCTAGGCTAGGTTTGATATATATATATATATATATATATATATATATATATATATATATATATATATATATATATATATATATATATATATATTTGCTCACAAAGGGTTATATTATTTTTCTAGCCAAAAAAAAAAATGTTAGCATTATATTTAAATCATATCAAATCCAGTTTTCTAAGAGTGATATACACTTGGCGAGCCACCGTCCGTTTTCTAAATGTGTCCAGCGCTCATCAGGTAACCAGGACGCCTTCCTAACGTCACGGGACGTTGCTGCCGAGTGTCTCCCTCCTGTATTATACCACCGTGGGAAAACCCTTGCATCACCTCCATTGAAAACTTCTTTCCCGGTATGAAAGAAGGAATGCAGCAAAGTTTTCGTGCAATCCTTTACTTCCCCCCCACCTCCCTTCACTGGTGTTCGAACTCTTTGAATAACTGATCTACTGCGGACCTCAAGTTAAGTCAACCATAGCCCATACGAACATGTCAATATTCAAATTAGCTTTTATGTAAAATAGCAAGTATTATGTATTATACAGAGTATCTTTCTTTCTCAGAAATACACGTTTTATAAATGTATTTTTTTGGTTACGTCAAAGAATCGGACACGGCCAATGCAAGCCAATGAGATGCACTGTTTTTTGCTCGACTGTATACCCAGACACTCTGTACTCTGAGTCCTGATTGGTCGCTGGGTCTTGGTAGCAACCAATCACAGTCTCCAGTTTATGTATGGGGTGCAGCTAATGTCCTCATGCATAAGGTTGATCTCGTCATTCCTTTACCACAGATGTCTAGACTTTATTGAGGAGTACGAATCGAGTTATGGATCTTTGAGGGGAAATTTTTTTGGGGGATGTTTTGTTTACATTTCGATGCACTGGAGGTTCATCAAAAATATTTTTGACATGGGTGGAAATTTGGTGTGCAATAGTCGAGATGGGTCTTTTAAAAATAAGCTTAAGGCAATAGCGCATCTGGTGCCCCTTGTGTATATAGTAAACTAAAAGGGAAACAGATATTCTCCTGTTTCTGAAACATTAAAGAGATGCAGCTTATTTATCTGTTGTCCTTTTCAAGCTTAGTTTTTCAAACCTTAGTATCCAGATAAGCTGTTGCTGCAGCTTTTTACCCCTCACCCCACCCAGGTACTGACCCACACCCACTCACTCTTGACCTCCTGACCTTTGACCTCTAAATTCCTATATTTCATAGACTGAAAAGGTCACCAAGGTCTCGAAGGTTTCATACACTGAAAAGACATCCCATTGCACGAAGTTCAACACCATTTGTCATCATTATTCTAGCTATAATTTCCAGAGAGGATTATTTCCCATACCTTCGCCACTTGGACAGAAATTCCCTCTACACCGTGGGTCAGCCTGCATGGGAAAACCTGGCTACTTAGGCAGGACTTCCATTGAAAAGTTGGTGGCTGGTCTGAAAGGGGGAATGCAGCGAAGATTTGAGCTGGCGCACCACCTGTGTTCGAACCTCTCGACCTCCCTTTCGTTGGTAGGTGTTAGGACTTATCAAATCATGTATCTAATTAAGCATCTATAAAGTAACAATATTTTTTGTGAGTAATTAGACGATTCTAAAGTATGTTCTTGATTTTTTTTTCTTTTTGGTTATTATTTAAGCTGTTTTAGAAATGATTTCGTCAGATGCATTCACGAAATCGGACACGTCCAATGCAAGGCAACGAGATGCAACGTTTTTGTTCGTTCTCGCCCTCGAGACCATGACCCCACCCCCCCTTGTACTCTCGAACCTGATTGGCTCCTGCACCGAGGCAGGAGCCAATCACAGAGGCCACTGTATGTAAGGTGAACTGGTCGCATCCCTAAGGGTGTTTTTGTCATCAAAGTACCATTGAATTATGAACCCTTCCACCCTCCCAGCTCATAAACTCTCTCTCGGTAGCTACATATGCATACAGTGACATTGCACGTCACTGCAATAGCCATTAGTGTTCACTGCAAAATAACCACGTCATGAAATTACACAGGAAAGAATGTTTTGGTTCAGTTGTGAAATTCATGGAGACCTGAATTGGCATAGGTGTGTCATAGGCGAGTTCAAAACACTAAAGTATGATTAGAATGACTCTTTTAAGTCTAAATCTAATTCTATATCGACGTCTTGGAAATGATCCTCGTCATTTTGACGTGTGTGTGTGTGTGTGTGTGTGTGTGTGTGTGCCCGGAGTGCCATTACTGGCACGTGAATGTGTGTCTCGTATGGAATATGTTCATATAGTGAAGACCAAAATTATATATTCAAACACTGAAGTCTTAGCGAACAGCTATAGTCAAATGATTCATCTAATCAAACTATGTCACTTTGGCCTTCAAAGTATTTTTGGAGGGTGTCTTAAAAAGCCATTTTATACCCATCATACACTGAACAATACGAAATTAGTTTAAATCTAGCATAAAAAATAATATTCACATAAATAGGTAATACGTAGCATTCTTCTAACTCCGTTTTCTACGGCCAGTGAACAGTGACTAAAACATTTATCTGCCAGTTTGCTCCATAGCCTCTCCTCCGTCGTGGACACGCTGCTCCTCCTCCTCTCTCTCTCTCTCTCGTTGGGGCTGGTCGTGGGAACTGTTGGCCAGTTCTGCAGTTGAGCTATTGAAAACTTTGTACCGTCCGTGAAAGAAGGAATGCAGGAAAGATTTTCGGGCGTGGAACCCCTACATCCTGGTACCTGCTTCCTTCTTAGCCCTCGTTCGGAACTTCCATCTTTTTGGCCTCGTAGATGGTCATGTATCGAAACTTTCATTCATTTAGCTGTAGCAGGTCCTCGTGAAGGTCTCCTCCTGTCAAAATACACATTAAAAAATGAGATTATCATATCTATCAAAGCTCTAAATAGACATATATTTAAATAGAAGGTACACACAGAGAGGGGTATTTCATGTAAAGCCTTTGTTCAAGGAGTTCGAACACGTCCAATGCAAGTTGTGAGATGCAATGGTTTTTTGCTGGTCTTCACAGCCCATACGCCCTTATGGCCTCCCTCCCTCTCTCTGCCTCTTGCATTCTCGACCCTGATTGGTTCAAATGAGGTCCCGCCCTTTTCCCTTAGCCAATCACCTTGGGCCTTTGATGCATA
>NC_092263.1:12263747-12308747 GCF_036320965.1 Panulirus ornatus | reverse complement strand
TATACCCTCCTGCATTCTCGGCTCTCATTGGTTAGAGGGAGAGTCCTCTGGGCCAATCACAGGCCCGTGATCTATGGCCTGTAGGCGACCACACCGCTTACCGTTTTCTATCGCCGATATTTGGGAGGGAAAATGGGACTCTAAAGTCGAAAGTCTTATGTTATATAATGGGACTTTAGCACCTTATAGAACTACATGATTGGGTCAAGAACAAGCTATATTGCCATATTATTAGTTTATTGATCAACTGCTTTGGGTTATCAATTATCAAAGTAATTATTCCAGTGTGATGATTATCAATGAAGTAATTATTGATCAACTGCTTTGGGTTATCAATTATCAAAGTAATTATTCCAGTGTGATGATTATCAATGAAGTAATTATTGATCAACTGCTTTGGGTTATCAATTATCAAAGTAATTATTCCAGTGTGATAATTATCAATGAAGTAATTATTGATCAACTGCTTTGGGTTATCAATTATCAAAGTAATTATTCCAGTGCGATGATTATCAATGAAGTAATTATTGATCAACTGCTTTGGGTTATCAATTATCAAAGTAATTATTCCAGTGTGATAATTATCAATGAAGTAATTATTGATCAACTGCTTTGGGTTATCAATTATCAAAGTAATTATTCCAGTGTGATAATCATCAATGAAGTAATTATTCGAAGCCGATAGATTATCTATTGTCTTTATATAATTATCAGTTATAATTGATAATTAAGAGAATCTCGTCCCTACAAGTAAAAAAAAGAGTCATAAATGATTAAAGATAAAAAATGATTATTCGATTTTCACCTCAAAACGACCCAATTTAATATTTAATAAGTTCCTTCCGTTTTCTATAATCTAATAATTCACAAGTTCCTTCCGTTTTTTATACATTCTCTGAAAAGTACCTTGGGGGGGCCACATCTCGTTTTCTACCATTCGCCCGACGTTTTCTATTGAAAACTTCCCTACCCCCCTCCCCCTCCTCGCGAATGAAAGAAGGAATGCAGGCGTGACTTAACCAAGGGCGCGAACTACCTACCTTTAACGAGGCTGTTCGAGGAGAATAATCATTACTTAAGCCCTTTATATATATATATATATATATATATATATATATATATATATATATATATATATATATATATATATATATATATATATATATATATATATGTATGTGAGAAATACTTAGAAAAGCAAATGGATTTGTATGTAGCATTTATGGATCTGGAGAAGGCATATGATAGAGTTGATAGAGATGCTCTGTGGAAGGTATTAAGAATATATGGTGTGGGAGGCAAGTTGTTAGAAGCAGTGAAAAGTTTTTATCGAGGATGTAAGGCATGTGTACGTGTAGGAAGAGAGGAAAGTGATTGGTTCTCAGTGAATGTAGGTTTGCGGCAGGGGTGTGTGATGTCTCCATGGTTGTTTAATTTGTTTATGGATGGGGTTGTTAGGGAGGTGAATGCAAGAGTTTTGGAAAGAGGGGCAAGTATGAAGTCTGTTGGGGATGAGAGAGCTTGGGAAGTGAGTCAGTTGTTGTTCGCTGATGATACAGCGCTGGTGGCTGATTCATGTGAGAAACTGCAGAAGCTGGTGACTGAGTTTGGTAAAGTGTGTGAAAGAAGAAAGTTAAGAGTAAATGTGAATAAGAGCAAGGTTATTAGGTACATTAGGGTTGAGGGTCAATTCAATTGGGAGGTGAGTTTGAATGGAGAAAAACTGGAGGAAGTGAAGTGTTTTAGATATCTGGGAGTGGATCTGTCAGCGGATGGAACCATGGAAGCGGAAGTGGATCATAGGGTGGGGGAGGGGGCGAAAATTTTGGGAGCCTTGAAAAATGTGTGGAAGTCGAGAACATTATCTCGGAAAGCAAAAATGGGTATGTTTGAGGGAATAGTGGTTCCAACAATGTTGTATGGTTGCGAGGCGTGGACTATGGATAGAGTTGTGCGCAGGAGGATGGATGTGCTGGAAATGAGATGTTTGAGGACAATGTGTGGTGTGAGGTGGTTTGATCGAGTAAGTAACGTAAGGGTAAGAGAGATGTGTGGAAATAAAAAGAGCGTGGTTGAGAGAGCAGAAGAGGGTGTTTTGAAATGGTTTGGTCACATGGAGAGAATGAGTGAGGAAAGATTGACCAAGAGGATATATGTGTCGGAGGTGGAGGGAACGAGGAGAAGAGGGAGACCAAATTGGAGGTGGAAAGATGGAGTGAAAAAGATTTTGTGTGATCGGGGCCTGAACATGCAGGAGGGTGAAAGGAGGGCAAAGAATAGAGTGAATTGGAGCGATGTGGTATACCGGGGTTGACGTGCTGTCAGTGGATTGAATCAAGGCATGTGTATGGGGGTGGGTTAGGCCATTTCTTTCGTCTGTTTCCTTGCGCTACCTCGCAAACGCGGGAGACAGCGACAAAGCAAAAAAAAAAAAAAAAAAAAAAAAATATATATATATATATATATATATATATATATATATATATATATATATATATATATATATATATATATATATATATATATATATCAGCAGACACAACCAGTCCAAATTTTTTGGATAACTCAAGCATGTGTAAGTGTATTCCTATACAACAATTACACTCAATAATGGAATTCAGTGGAAATCCACATGTCTATCGATATATAACAACCATATACTTTGACCTGGCTAAGAAATTATGACAATGGTGTAATAATAGTCCTCTAAGGTGAGAGAAATATAGAAAATTTATATAGAAATATAGATGATCTTGTGGTATATATATATATATATATATATATGGTCTATATTACATTATAGCTTTATCTCCCCCCCACCCACGATAGATAGACACCCAATTTCTCTGGATTACTTTGAAATTATTTAAGTGTCGAGGAAATTTCGATCTTAATCTTCAATTTAGATGTATGAATATATGATTATATAGCTATATAGACGCATTGAGATATATGATTACATATTCATATAGACGCAATTAGATATATGATGACATATTCATATAGACGCAAGTAGATATATGGTTATATAGACGCAAATTAGATATAGGATTATATAGACACAATTAGATACATAATTATATAGACACAATTGGATATATGATTATATAGTTATATAGACGCCATCTTTCGTTTTAACCTGAGTTAAAAGTGATAACTTTTGGTCGAGATTCAATATATGTTCTTCAACGGTAGGCGGCTGTGTTCTTCTCGAGTGAACACTTGACAACGAGAACATTATGTTAATGAAGCCGATCTTGCTAACAAACACGTTATGTTAATGAAGAACACAATATCACCAATGCATCCGACTAACCTGAATAGTTTAAGGGGGTGTTCTTCAAGGGGGGTGTTCTTCGAGAGGGTGTTCTTCGAGGGGGTGTTCTTCGATGGGGTGTTCTTCGAGAGGGTGTTCTTCGAGTGGTGGTGTTCTTCGAGGTGTGTTCTTCGAGAGGGTGGTGTTCTTCGAGGCGTGTTCTTCGAGGAGGGTGTTCTTCGAGAGGGTGTTCTTCGAGGGGATGTTCTTCGAGAGAGTGTACTTCGAGGGGGTGTTCTTCGAGGGGGTGTCCTTCGAGATGTGTTCTTCGAGAGGGTGGTGTTCTTCGAGGCGTGTTCTTCGAGGAGGGTGTTCTTCGGGGTGTGTTCTTCGAGGGGGTGGTTTTTTTCGAGGGGTGTTCTTCGAGGGGGTGGATGTTCTTCGAGAGGTGTTCTTCGAGGGGGTGTTCTTCGATGGGTGTTCTTCGAAGGGGATGTTCTTCGAGAGGATGTTCTTCGAGGAGGGGATGTTCTTCGAGGGGATGTTCTTCGAGGGGATGTTCTTCGAGGGGGTGGATGTTCTTCGAGAGGTGTTCTTCGAGGGGTGATGTTCTTCGATGGGGATGTTCTTCGATGGGGGTGTTCTTCGAGGGGGGTGTTCTTCGAGGTGTGTTCTTCGAGGGGGTGTGTTCTTCGAGGGGGGTGTTCTTCGAGAGGGGGTGTTCTTCTAGGGGGTGATGTTCTTCGAGGAGGTGGTGTTCTTCGAGACCTTCCGCTCCATACGGAGGACCTGCTCACTCTGCAGTGATGGTTGCATATTTGCCTGGACATATAATGCAGCTCCCTCCCTCCCTCCCTCCCTCACTCCCTCACTCCCTCCCTCCCTCCACACACCCCTCCCTCCCTCACACCCTCCCTCCCTCCCTCACACCCTCCACCACCCACCCCTACCCCTCCTCCTTCTCCTCTCCCTCCCCAACCCATATCCTTTATTCTTTCTTCCCCCCCATTTCCCCCATTCCCTCCTTCTCCCTCCTCTCCATTTCCCACGTCCTGCACCAAGCGCCAAGTTGCATTGCGGGAGACGCGTGGTTTGCGACCCTAAGTGCGCGCGCGCGCAGAGAGAGAGAGAGAGAGAGAGAGAGAGAGAGAGAGAGAGAGAGAGAGAGAGAGAGTGAGAGGGGGTAGGGGGGGCGTGGTCCATTGCATATATATATATATATATATATATATATATATATATATATATATATATATATATATATGTTATATATGTGGTATAGAGGTTTATGCTATGGGCTCATGGCATTATATTGACCCGAACACCTGCTGTGCTGTGTACACCCTTGTGATAAAAGTTCCGTGAACTAACGAAGATTTTCAAATTGTTTCGTGGTCATTCAGATGAATTTATATATATATATACATACCTTCTTTGCCCCTCGTTGGTGTGGGGAAACTCCACCTACTGTCAAACAACCTCGTCCTGTGATATAGATTAGATAGCAATTGAGTCATTTCTATAATATTACTTCTATTAATAAGAAAGCAAATGAACGAAAATGGTCACGTCTTTTCGCTTCGAGTTGTAACTTCATGACTTCGATACAACGCACAACAGGTGTGTTGTATGTATGTATATAACAACCTCTTCACGACAGGTAATTGCCATAGAGAATATATATTTATATATATATATTTATATATATTTGACCTCAATTGAGAACAAGGGGGGAAGGGGGGGTCATCATGGATGGGGTAAAGACACCAAACCAAAAAAGTATGTGACATTTCCCACGTAGGGCGAAGCGTGCAATCACTGCATATCTACAACCCCACTTCAACAACCCCCTATTTACAACCCCCCCCCCTTCAACAACCCCTACTCAAACCCCTGGGAAATAAGGTGAGATAACATCCCCCCCCCCATTCCATACCCCTTTCCCTACTGCAAAACCCCCCTTACCCCCCTTTCTTTCCCTTCCCTCCTCCCACCACACCTTTCCCCTCCCAGCCTCAAGAGGGACCAAGAGAAAAGAAAGAAAGAAGGAAAGAGAAGGAGAAGGAGAAGGAAGAAAAAAAGAGAAGAAGAAAGCAGGGCTCTATTGAATACCCACACACACACACGCAAAAAAAGAAACTATGCAACTGTAACCAAGATGGAAAAAAAAAAAAAAAGGGAGAGAGAGACACAAAAAAAAAGTGAACAGGTGTTGTTAATGCTGCATTGACCAAACTACCCCATTACCCCCCACCCCCCTTTAGCGGCTGCATTCGCCAGAAAGACAATGCACCCTCGCGCACACAGCTCCACCACGCCTGACACTCCTGGGGAAGGGCGCGCGGGGGGCGCGGGGTGGAAAGGGTTAGGTATGCAAATGGGAAAGGAGAGAGGGTGAACATGGTGGTGGGAAAGATGGTGGCTTCGTGTGACGACACACACAAACACTGAGACACAGGCTACACTGTATGGTACATGGTACACTGTATGGTACACTGTATGGTACACTGTATGGTACATGGTGCACTGTATGGTACACTGTATGGTACATGGTACACTGTATGGTACACTGTATGGTACATGGTGCACTGTATGGTACACTGTATGGCACATGGTGCACTGTATGGTACACGGTATGGTACATGGTACACTGTATGGTACACGGTATGGTACATGGTACACTGTATGGTACACTGTATGGTACATGGTACACTGTATGGCACACTGCATGGTACATGGTGCACTGTATGGTACACTGTAAGGTACATGGTGCACTGTATGGTACATGGTGCACTGTATGGTACACTGTATGGTACATGGTGCACTGTATGGTACACTGTATGGTACATGGTACACTGTATGGTACACGGTACACTGTATGGTACATGGTACACTGTATGGTACACTGTATGGTACATGGTACACTGTATCGTACACTGATGGTACACTGTACACTGTATGGTACGCGGTACACTGTAGGATGTGTGGTACACGGTACACTGTATGGTACACGGTACACCGTATGGTACACGGTACACTGTATGGTACACAGTACACTGTAGGATGTGTGGTACACGGTACACTGTATGGTACACGGTACACCGTATGATGTATGGAGCACGGTGCACCGTAGAATGTATGGTACACTGTATGATGTATGGTACACTGTATGATGTATGGTACACTGTATGATGTATGGTACAATGCATGGTGCATGGTACACAGTATGGTACACTGTATGGTACACGGTACACTGTATGGTACACTGTATGGTACACTGTATGGTACACTGTATGGTACACGGTACACTGTATGGTACACGGTACACTGTATGGTACACTGTATGGTACACTGTATGGTACACTGTATGGTACACTGTATGGTACACGGTACACTGTATGGTACACTGTATGGTACACTGTATGGTACACTGTATGGTACACGGTACACTGTATGGTACACTGTATGGTACACGGTACACTGTATGGTACACGGTACACTGTATGGTACACGGTACACTGTATGGTACACTGTATGGTACACTGTATGGTACACTGTATGGTACACTGTATGGTACACTGTATGGTACACTGTATGGTACACTGTATGGTACACGGTACACTGTATGGTACACTGTATGGTACACTGTATGGTACACGGTACACTGTATGGTACACGGTACACTGTATGGTACACGGTACACTGTATGGTACACTGTATGGTACACGGTACACTGTATGGTACACGGTACACTGTATGGTACACTGTATGGTACACTGTATGGTACACGGTACACTGTATGGTACACTGTATGGTACACGGTACACTGTATGGTACACTGTATGGTACACGGTACACTGTATGGTACACTGTATGGTACACTGTATGGTACACTGTATGGTACACGGTACACTGTATGGTACACTGTATGGTACACTGTATGGTACACGGTACACTGTATGGTACACTGTATGGTACACTGTATGGTACACTGTATGGTACACTGTATGGTACACGGTACACTGTATGGTACACGGTACACTGTATGGTACACGGTACACTGTATGGTACACGGTACACTGTATGGTACACGGTACACTGTATGGTACACGGTACACTGTATGGTACACGGTACACTGTATGGTACACGGTACACTGTATGGTACACGGTACACTGTATGGTACACTGTATGGTACACGGTACACTGTATGGTACACGGTACACTGTATGGTACACTGTATGGTACACGGTACACTGTATGGTACACGGTACACTGTATGGTACACGGTACACTGTATGGTACACGGTACACTGTATGGTACACGGTACACTGTATGGTACACTGTATGGTACACTGTATGGTACACGGTACACTGTATGGTACACGGTACACTGTATGGTACACTGTATGGTACACTGTATGGTACACTGTATGGTACACTGTATGGTACACTGTATGGTACACTGTATGGTACACTGTATGGTACACTGTATGGTACACTGTATGGTACACGGTACACTGTATGGTACACGGTACACTGTATGGTACACTGTATGGTACACTGTATGGTACACGGTACACTGTATGGTACACTGTATGGTACACTGTATGGTACACGGTACACTGTATGGTACACTGTATGGTACACGGTACACTGTATGGTACACGGTACACTGTATGGTACACGGTACACTGTATGGTACACTGTATGGTACACTGTATGGTACACTGTATGGTACACTGTATGGTACACTGTATGGTACACGGTACACTGTATGGTACACTGTATGGTACACTGTATGGTACACGGTACACTGTATGGTACACTGTATGGTACACTGTATGGTACACGGTACACTGTATGGTACACGGTACACTGTATGGTACACTGTATGGTACACGGTACACTGTATGGTACACTGTATGGTACACTGTATGGTACACTGTATGGTACACTGTATGGTACACTGTATGGTACACTGTATGGTACACTGTATGGTACACTGTATGGTACACGGTACACTGTATGGTACACTGTATGGTACACTGTATGGTACACGGTACACTGTATGGTACACTGTATGGTACACTGTATGGTACACGGTACACTGTATGGTACACTGTATGGTACACTGTATGGTACACTGTATGGTACACGGTACACTGTATGGTACACTGTATGGTACACTGTATGGTACACGGTACACTGTATGGTACACGGTACACTGTATGGTACACTGTATGGTACACTGTATGGTACACGGTACACTGTATGGTACACTGTATGGTACACTGTATGGTACACGGTACACTGTATGGTACACTGTATGGTACACGGTACACTGTATGGTACACGGTACACTGTATGGTACACTGTATGGTACACTGTATGGTACACTGTATGGTACACGGTACACTGTATGGTACACTGTATGGTACACTGTATGGTACACGGTACACTGTATGGTACACTGTATGGTACACTGTATGGTACACTGTATGGTACACTGTATGGTACACTGTATGGTACACTGTATGGTACACTGTATGGTACACTGTATGGTACACGGTACACTGTATGGTACACGGTACACTGTATGGTACACTGTATGGTACACGGTACACTGTATGGTACACTGTATGGTACACTGTATGGTACACGGTACACTGTATGGTACACGGTACACTGTATGGTACACTGTATGGTACACTGTATGGTACACGGTACACTGTATGGTACACGGTACACTGTATGGTACACTGTATGGTACACTGTATGGTACACTGTATGGTACACTGTATGGTACACTGTATGGTACACGGTACACTGTATGGTACACGGTACACTGTATGGTACACGGTACACTGTATGGTACACGGTACACTGTATGGTACACGGTACACTGTATGGTACACGGTACACTGTATGGTACACGGTACACTGTATGGTACACGGTACACTGTATGGTACACGGTACACTGTATGGTACACTGTATGGTACACGGTACACTGTATGGTACACGGTACACTGTATGGTACACGGTACACTGTATGGTACACGGTACACGACCCTCAACGCTCAAGCGGTGGGGGGGGGGGGGGGGGGGGGGGGGGGGGGGGAAGGTTTAGATACAGTAACCCACACACACACACACACACACACACACACACCAGGCCTCTTCTGATACACACTTATCCCTCGTCGCTTTTATACCACACGACCATGTCTGACATTCATCTCTCTCTCTCTCTCTCTCTCTCTCTCTCTCTCTCTCTCTCTCTCTCTCTCTCTCTCTCTCTCTCTCTCTCTCTCTCGAATTCTCTCTCTCTTTAAAATGGCTCAAAGACACGTCAAACATCGAGGGAATAACCAGGACTTACAAAAAAAGAAAGAGGAAAAGAATATTTTGCCAAATATTTAAAGAGAAAATATGTCTGATATTCTTATATACGCGGAAAAGGTCATATTTGGCTGCCTTAGTGGGCCAGGGTGGACGGGCCATTGGCCAAGAGAAATGGCCCAAGGGCCAAGAACGAGACTTTTACCTCAATAATTAAGAAAAAAATAATATCTATTGAGATTTGTCAAACATCTATTGACATTCGTCAAATGTCTATCGAGATTCGTCAAATGTCTATCGAGCTTCGTCAAATATCTATTGAGATTCGTCAAATATCTATCGAGATTTGCCAGCCAATGAGAGAGCGGCAATATAGGCAAACGATCCCGAACGACCCTTAATATCTGAAATCACCATCCCTGATCAATATTCACAAATATTATAATATTCTTCTCAGTCCAGACCCCTGAATCTTCTGCCTTGCCAAAGATCGTAAGGTTAATATATTCGTAATCTTCTGTCTTGCCAAAGATCGAACGGTGAATATCTTGCAACTCGAACTAGGCTGGTCAATACCGCTGGACTATTAATGACCCAATTAGCTGTTGTAGACGGCAATTACAGTGAGCTCTGGCCCATGAGTGGTTTCGTGGTTACGGCCTTCGCGTACTGTTCTCAAGGACCTGGGTTCGAATCTTTGGGCGCGCATGTTAATACGATATCGTCTGATATGATCAAAAAGGAATATTTATGGATAATTCAATTATCTCTGCTTTAATAAGAGAAAGGAAAATATTTAATTGAATTCAACACGCATAACCAAAAGACAATGATGATAAAACATGCGATATTTAGTTTGAATTTTATAAAATACATACGAAAAAAATATCAAAAAATACATTGAAGCCAAAGTCTATCTATCTGTCTATCGCTCTATCTATCTATTTATCTATCTATCAATCTATCATCTTCTATCTATCTATCTATCGATCTTTCTATCATCTGTATATCTAATCTATCTATCTATCTATCAATCATCTATATATCTATACCTATCTACCTATCTATCTATCTATCTATCTATCTATCTATGTCTATCTATCTATCTATCATCTATATATTTAATCTATCTATCTATCTATCAATCATCTATATATCTATACCTATCTACCTATCTATCTATCTATCTATCTATCTATCTATCTATCTATCTATCTATCTGTATAATTTGCAACTGCGCCACAATTTTGCAACCGTTCAAACGGCGTCGAAGGTAGGGGAGGGAGGCTGGTGGAGGGGGGGTATAGGGGAAGGGGGGAGGGCAGCTGCATTCACAGGTCAAAGGGGGAGAGAGGGGAGGGGGAGAGGAAAGGGGGGGAAGGGGAAAGGGGGGAGGGGAGGAAAGGGGGGAAAGGGGGGTATATAAATGCAGGAGTCATGTATGGATGCAGCTCTGCAGAGGGGGAGAGGGGAGAGAGGGGAAGGGGCGAAGGAAGGAAGAGAGGGAGAGGGGAGGAGGAGGAGGGGAGGGAAGGGGAAGAAGAAGAAGAATAGCTACCCCCCCAAAAAGAAGAGAGAGAGAGAGAGAGAGAGAGAGAGAGAGAGAGAGAGAGAGAGAGAGAGAGAGAGAGAGTGGAGAAAAAAATAATAAATAGGGAAAAAAAAAGGGGAAAGGTGGTGGTGGGGTGGGGGGGAGGGGGGGGACCCCCCGCCCGGATTGCAACGGTGTCAACAATGCATCTTTGCAGGGCCCTTGGCAAGAGGGGGAGGGGAGAGGGGGAGGAGAGAGGGGAAGGGAGGGGCGGTGAGGGGATGGGGTGGGGTAGGAGGGGTGGCGGTGTGTATGTATGTGAATTCGCCCATGTGTGTCGTATAGGGGGGGTTGGGGGGGGTAGGGGAGGGGGGAGGGAAGGGGGTGTGTGTGGACGGGAGGTGATGGAAGAAAATGGGAGGAGAGAGGAGGAGGGTGTGTAACACCCCCTCCCCTCTCTCTCCAAAAAAAAGTATATGAGGGGAGGGAAATGGTGCGAAAATTGAGGGAAAAAATGTATATAAGGTTGACAGCGTGTGTGTTTGTGTGTGTGTACATGGCCTGTGTGTGTCTGTGTGTCTGTCTGTCTGTCTGTGTATATGTGTGTGAATGTGTGTGTGTGTGTGTGTGAATGTGTGTGTGTGTGTGTGTGTGTGTGTGTGTGTGTGTGTGTGTGTGTGTGTGTGTGTGTGTGTGTGTTTGTCTGTCTGTCTGTGTATATGTGTGTGAATGTGTGTGTGTCTGTGTGTGTGTGTGTGTGTGTGTGTGTCTGTCTGTGTGTGTGTGTGTGTGTGTGTGTGTGTGTGTGTGTGTGTGTGTATGTGTGTGTGTGTGTGTGTGTGTGTGTGTGTGTGTGTGTGTGTGTGTGTGTGTGTGTGTGTGTGTGTGTGTGTGTGTGTGTGTGTGTGTGTGTATGCGTGTGTATGCGTGAGTGTGTATGCGTGAGTGTGTGTGTGTGTGTGTGTGTGTGTGTGTGTCTGTCTGTCTGTCTGTCTGTCTGTGTACATGTATGAGTCTGTGTGTGTGTGTGGTGTGTGTGTGTGTGTCTGTCTGTCTGTCTGTCTGTGTGTGTGTGTGTGTGTGTGTGTGTGTGTGTGTGTGTCTGTCTGTCTGTCTGTGTGTGTGTGTGTGTGTGTGTGTGTGTGTGTGTATGCGTGTGTATGCGTGAGTGTGTATGCGTGCGTGAGTGTGTGTGTGTGTGTGTGTGTGTGTGTGAATGTGTGTGTGTGTGTGTGTGTGTGTGTGTGTGTGTTCCCAAGTGGATTACAAGGGGGATTACACTGGATTATCCTCTCAAGTGTTGGATTACCGGCCCAGGAGGTCTGTTGTACGCCAGTAATCCGTCAATGATACGCAAAAATACGCCAACGGGCAGAGATTACATTTCATAATGTAATTCCATCGTAAAGGCCATGTTGCGTCACACTGTTATGGAGACGTGGTCCAAAATTACATTAAATAATCATTATGTAACCATTGCGATTATTTTAGATTATATTTGGATTACTTTATTATCATCATCAAGATTATAAGGATTACATTCTCAGGTATTTGATTATCATTATCGCCCTAAAGACCCCATGCTTATTTTATTCAGTTATCATTAACATTAAGGTAATTACTTTTTCTTGATTGTTTGATTACCATTAGGATTAATATGATTACATTTCGAATTATTTAATTACCATCAATATTGTCATGATTACATTTTGTTACTTGATTACCTTTAGGGATTTATCATACGGGTCGTACCGTCGTGCTCAAGGGTCGTATATACCGTCGTGTGTGCTCAAGGGTCGTATATACAGTCGTGTGTGCTCAAGGGTCGTATATACCGTCGTGTGTGCTCAAGGGTCGTATATACTGTCGTGTGTGCTCAAGGGTCGTATATACCGTCGTGTGTGCTCAAGGGTCGTATATACCGTCGTGTGTGCTCAAGGGTCGTATATACCGTCGTGTGTGCTCAATGGTCGTATATACCGTCGTGTGTGCTCAAGGGTCGTATATACCGTCGTGTGTGCTCAAGGGTCGTATATACCGTCGTGTGTGCTCAAGGGTCGTATATACCGTCGTGTGCTCAAGGGTCGTATATATACCGTCGTGTGCTCAAGGGTCGTATATACCGTCGTGTGTGCTCAAGGGTCGTATATATACCGTCGTGTGTGCTCAAGGGTCGTATATACCGTCGTGTGCTCAAGGGTCGTATATATACCGTCGTGTGTGCTCAAGGGTCGTATATACCGTCGTGTGTGCTCAAGGGTCGTATATACCGTCGTGTGCTCAAGGGTCGTATATATACCGTCGTGTGTGCTCAAGGGTCGTATATATACCGTCGTGTGTGCACAAGGGTCGTATATATACCGTCGTGTGTGCTCAAGGGTCGTATATACCGTCGTGTGTGCTCAAGGGTCGTAATATACCGTCGTGTGTGCTTAAGGGTCGTATATACACACACTCTCTCTCTCTCTCTCTCTCTCTCTCTCTCTCTCTCTCTCTCTCTCTCTCTCTCCTCCAGCCTGTGGAGAGAGAGAGAGAGAGAGTCATTAATCAAAATGGATTTATTTATCTAATAAGCGCCTGGACCTTTCTGAATTCGCCCGAGTTCCAATAATAATTTTTTTTTCTCTTTCTCTCATCCCATCCGTGTTGAAGTCATACAACAGACGCCATTTAACCCCACTAAAAAAGTCTTCTTAAAAATGCCTTTTTCGTGCTCAAAGCTGGTGGGGGGCCTTGTCTCTCTCTCTCTCTCTCTCTCCATCCTTTTCCTCACTCACCACTCACTCACTCTCACTCACCAGGGAGCAAATTATTCCTACTTAAATAGGAAAACATAATGTATGGCTATTCCATCTTGCTTGAAGGGTGGGAGGGGATCTGGGTCGGGTATTGGTTGGAGGGGGGTAGGAGCTGAATGATGAAAGTTGCCAGTGTTTTCTAGATTTATGAATTATTTTACAATTGTTTTTTATATTCATCTCTTTATATCTAGATTCAATATATTTTCATGAATAATATTGTCTATCATTGTTTAATTGATATATACTTTTGATTGTTATGTAGCTATTACTTGTATAATGCCTTTGTTTTGATTTTATTAAATCGGCTTTGGTTCGTTGCCAGTTACATCTATGGAGTTATAGTACCATTAATCCCATGATATGTGATGAAGAAATATGTAATAACATACTCTCCATAAATGGGTATAATGCTTTTATATATCATATGAAGTTTCTATCCTTACTTTATGAAAAACAAATTGTAATAATGTCTACATATTATTTCTCTCTGGTGACATTTGGCATTTTTAACCTTTAAAGATAAAGACAGGTTTATCGTATTTACCTTCGACGTTGTGTATAGATTTTCCATAGAATATAGATTCCTACAGCACTACTGAACAGTCTAGAAGGTATCTATCGCCACGACAAATATATCTATCCTTTGTTTACAGTGTACGAGACGTTTAGCGTAATAGAGGATTATCAGCCATCAGGGAGAGATAGCCAATCAGAACCTGTATTGGAACAGCTTCGTGACGTAGGAGATTAGCGGTGAAGGACGGCCAATCATAGCTCTTCTTTTTGATCCATATACGGAATCTAGGTAAGGAGATGCACCTTTTGCTGTGTACGATAGCGTTACATATTTCTTCGGTATTTTCAGAAGTTCCTCCTTTGTAGGTATACAATATTATATATTCATAGACAATATATAAATATTTTGATCATGATACAATAGTATAATTTGTCATTGTGAGTTAATTCATGGGTAAAAGTAGGGATAATTCTTTGCTATTATCGTACGTCTGGCACAGTTGGAAGCGCTCATGCCACGGATTATCCGACACTGCGGCTAAACCTCAGTGCTACCAACAGCGCTGCATAATCCCCAGTACCCCTCCGGACTACCGCGTATACGCAAGGAGGGAGGAGCCTATACGCCGTGCGTAAGTGAAGTGGATCAACGACAAGCATTACATACGTTACTACAGAGCCATTTAATCGCATTTGAACAAGAGAATACTCAATACAAATGGTGTATTCGTCTTTTGAAATAACATTTGCAACGCTTGTTTTTTTTTGTTTACGTCTGGAAATCGTCATAGGATTATTCAACTGTTTGTGGTAAATGAATGAACGAAGTCATGTGACCACAGCAGCCTCCCCCAAACCCCCCCTTAACCCCCCAACCCCAACTAGATCCCCCCACCCCCCTTCCTTCTCCCCCCCCCCCCAGACCTGCGCAAAACGGAAAGGTGGTTTGACGCGATTTTTATTATTGCCAAATCTAAGCCAAATTATCATAAATTACCATACATTTATAAGATCCACTATGACTTAATTCCAAACTCAGTTTATCTCTCATACATTCATATATATATATATATATATATATATATATATATATATATATATATATATATATTTTTTTTTTTTTTTTTTTTTTATACTTTCTCGCTGTCTCCCGCGTTTGCGAGGTAGCGCAAGGAAACAGACGAAAGAAATGGCCCAACCCCCCCCCCCCATACACATGTACATACACACGTCCACACACGCAAATATACATACCTACACAGCTTTCCATGGTTTACCCCAGACGCTTCACATGCCTGACTCAATCCACTGACAGCACGTCGACCCCGGTATACAACATCGCTCCAATTCACTCTATTTCTTGCCCTCCTTTCACCCTCCTGCATGTTCAGGCCCCGATCACACAAAATCTTTTTCACTCCATCTTTCCACCTCCAATTTGGTCTCCCTCTTCTCCTCGTTCCCTCCACCTCCGACACATATATCCTCTTGGTCAATCTCTCCTCACTCATTCTCTCCATGTGCCCAAACCATTTCAAAACACCCTCTTCTGCTCTCTCAACCACGCTCTTTTTATTTCCACACATCTCTCTTACCCTTACGTTACTTACTCGATCAAACCACCTCACACCACACATTGTCCTCAAACATCTCATTTCCAGCACATCCATCCTCCTGCGCACAACTCTATCCATAGCCCACGCCTCGCAACCATACAACATTGTTGGAACCACTATTCCCTCAAACATACCCATTTTTGCTTTCCGAGATAATGTTCTCGACTTCCACACATTTTTCAAGGCTCCCAGAATTTTCGCCCCCTCCCCCACCCTATGATCCACTTCCGCTTCCATGGTTCCATCCGCTGCCAGATCCACTCCCAAATATCTAAAACACTTTACTTCCTCCAGTTTTTCTCCATTCAAACTTACCTCCCAATTGACTTGACCCTCAACCCTACTGTACCTAATAACCTTGCTCTTATTCACATTTACTCTTAACTTTCTTCTTTCACACACTTTACCAAACTCAGTCACCAGCTTCTGCAGTTTCTCACATGAATCAGCCACCAGCGCTGTATCATCAGCGAACAACAACTGACTCACTTCCCAAGCTCTCTCATCCCCAACAAACTGCATACTTGCCCCTCTTTCCAAAACTCTTGCATTCATCTCCCTAACAACCCCATCCATAAACAAATTAAACAACCATGGAGACATCACACACCCCTGCCGCAAACCTACATTCACTGAGAACCATTCACTTTCCTCTCTTCCTACACGTACACATGCCTTACATCCTCGATAAAAACTTTCACTGCTTCTAACAACTTGCCTCCCACACCATATATTCTTAATACCTTCCACAGAGCATCTCTACCAACTCTATCATATGCCTTCTCCAGATCCATAAATGCTACATACAAATCCATTTGCTTTTCTAAGTATTTCTCACATACATTCTTCAAAGCAAAACCACTGTCAAAACCAGTCAAAACCACTGATCAAAATGTGTGTGTGTGTGTGTGTGTGTATGTCTGGTGGGCGATTGGTGTTTGATTGGAGTCGTTAGCTCGGTTAATTTGATTGCTTGTTTGGGTTATTACAATGTGTATGGGATGTGCCTATGTTATATCTGCTAGGGAGTGGAAGGGGAAAGGGGAAGGGTGGGGTGTGTCTACAAGTAAATGTCATTGAAGTGTGAGCCACGGTAGTTGTGATGTTGATTTGAATAACGGAGTGATGAATGGATGAACGTATCTTAAAGATACGAAAGCTCACGAAATGATTCGTAGAAAACGGGAGGTAGTGGCATAGAAAATTATTGATGGTGCAGTCATGTTAGGACGATGGGAAGGGGGAGGGTGGGAGGGGGGAGGGAAGGTTGTTTAGCAGGATGGGAGGGGGAGGGAGGGAGGGAGGGAATGGTGGCTCGTAGGATGAGAGAGAGAGAGAGAGAGAGAGAGAGAGAGAGAGAGAGAGAGAGAGAGAGAGATGGCGGAGAGGTAGGGAGGGAAAGAACCCATTCCAATGTCCCTCCAATTCAAATAACTCGTCAAATTTCACCTATTGTCTTCTACGAAATTAACAGCCACTAATAGATAAAGTTTAATTAAAGAATTGGCCTCGTATTCCATCATTTAGAGAACCTGTAGAAGCGGGTAACAAAGTAAAAAAGACTTGTTTGTTTACTGGCGTTGAGAGAGAGTGTGTGTGTGTGTGTGTGTGTGTGTGTTTATAATTACGGTAAACTACCTATTACTGCCTCGTTGGAGGAGACTGTGTAAGCGTGTCCGATTCCTTCTTACTTCACGGGGCTTAAACTTCATAACCTACTCTCAAATATCTAATCGAACACATTACTCATTTATCTAAACCAAAAGCTTCAAATAACTAATTTAAAAGTCATTATTCATACGAACATGATAAGATTTCATTAATGTCTTCGTTATATCATGAGTCGAAGACAACGCCAAGTGGATGGTTTACGAGGCAACCCCATGCCCTTTTTGGGGGCCCTGAAGCCGAAGCCGCTTCGACCAGCATGTGAGCCACGCTTCGAGCCACACTCCCACTGCTTCGGTTCGCCAGTTCGAACCAAAACGTGAAGAAATGCCTATGCAGGAATTTCGAACCGGTTTCGACTAGGGTATTGAGACGCTTCGAAGGTGGGGGGTGGTGTTTTCAACTTGGAACGGCAGTGGACGATGGACAACGGAGGGGTACGGACGTGTCGCCTCTTCAATCAGTGTTTTGGTGGTGGTTGTACAGTGATAATTGGAGGAAGACGACGCAGTTCGAAGGCGAATTAGGAGCTGCCTTTTTGGATTGGAAATTTTCGACCAATGGTAAGAGAGTGTTGTTGGTGAGGTGTCGTAGTTTCCACGACCCTTGAGCACGACGGTACGACCCTTGAGCACGATGGTGTATACGACCCTTGAGCACACGACGGTATATACGACCCTTGAGCACGACGGGCCTATGGGCCCTTCACACGACCCTTTGAAGGTCAGGTTAGAGAAGCTAGGCTCTTTGTACCTTAGGGTCGTACCATCCTACCCAGGGGTCGTACCGTCGTACCCAGGGGTCGTACCATCGTAACTAGGGTCATACCATCGTAACTAGGGTCATACCATCGTACCCAGGGGTCGTACCATCGTACCTAGGGGGTCATACCAAGGGTCGTACCATCGTACCCAGGGGTCGTACCATCGTACCTAGGGGTCATACCCAGGGGGTCGTACCGTCGTACTCAGGGGTCGTACCGTTGTACCCAGGGGTCGTCCCATCGCAACCAGGGGGTCGTACCGTCGTGTTGACGGAGGTCAAATATTTCGTAATGTCTCAAAATACGACAGCAAAACTGACGCGTTTCATTCCTTAGCCCGATATACTTCATAAATTTGCACGGTCTAAAAATGTCTTAGTGAAATATGTACATACAAGTACATATGAATGTGACATACATACATATAGGTACATATGTGTGACTTACATACATACAGGTACATTCCTATGAGTCCACGGGGAAAATGAAACACGAAAAGTTCCCAAGTGCACTTTCGTGTAATAATCACATCATCAGGGGAGACACAAGAGAGAAATATAACAGTCAGTTGATATACATCGAAGAGACGAAGCTAGGACTCCATTTGGTAAACATGTGATTGTCCAAAACAATCGCATGTTTACGAAAACAATCACATGTTTACCAAATGGCGTCCTAGCTTCGTCTCTTCGATGTAAATCAACTGACTGTTATATTTCTCTCTTGTGTCTCCCCTGATGATGTGATTATTACACGAAAGTGCACTTGGGAACTTTTCGTGTTTCATTTTCCCCAGTGGACTCATAGGAATATCTTGATCACGTGCAAAATTGTGATCCTTTCCAATACAGGTACATATGAATATGTGACATACATACAGGTACATATAAATGTGACACACATACAAGGTACATATGAATGTGACATACATACATACAGGTACATATAAATGTGACATACATACAGGTACATATGAATGTGACATGCATACATACAGGTACATATGAATATGTGACATGCATACATACAGGTACATATGTGAAATACATACGTACATATGTAACATTTAATGATGCCCTGTATTTCTAAACTTCGTCTAGTGCACCGAGAACGTGTGATAATTAGTTATTTACATATAAATATGTAAAATGACGTCAAAAGTCATTAATACTTCACATATTTTCAACGTAAATTACATAATTGGTTGACTGTAATTTGAAAGTGTTGTCCATACTTACCAGATTCGCTTACATTTTAATTAAATTGTTCTTTATTTAGTTATTAGTCAGCCTTAGTTACTATTCATGAGTAGATGTGTTGTCAAGTTTATTTCCATAGGAGTTTTAGATAATAAAGGGAAATAATTCTCTTATAATCAAAGAGATAAAAAAAAACTTTAAGATTTGATCAACTGGCATCGGTTTTGTTGTGGTCCACTCAGTGAGGATATTGTCCTTGCAAGCGGTTCCGTCCACAACGGAACGAGCCTGGAAACCGTTGAAAAATCACTGATTTTTCTTTAAGATATTGAGCTCTAGCAGTAAGGACCTCTTTGTCACCTTTATTTCTCAATAACGAACTATTTATTTACGAGAATTCGTGAGAAATAACCGAATGTTTTGAGACCGAAGGTATGGAGGCCACTCAATAGGGATAGTCTCGCAACCTGCTCAGAGGGCAGATGACTGTGATTTTTTCCCTAGTATAGATAACAACTCAGTGTTAAATTCCTGAATGATTTATATAAATCTTATGTATATACACTTACGATATATATATATATATGAATTAATTCGAATATAGGTGAGTATATTGAGGGTTAATGACGTTATATGACGCTAATATATGAATGAAATGAGACGGACTCGAAGTGGCGCGTGTGCGTGTGTGTTTTTATCCTAGGAGAAACAAGGTTATCTCCCGCGCTCGCGCGCGCCTCCATTGGCACACCGGTTTCATTGAGGGGAACAACGGCTCTTATGGCGTCCTTGTGATACCGCCCCGCCCCGCCCATTGCCATTCACCTCACCCCCTTTGGTACAGTGACCCCCTTCCAGCCCCGCCCACACACGCCCACGCCCGACACACACACTCCCCTCTCCCTAGTTAGAAACCCTTGCTCTCTCTCTCCCCTCTCTCTCTCCCTTCCCCTCACGCCACCACGTGAACCTGTTCATCATAACAATCTCTCCCCTCACCACCCCCACACACACCCCACCTCCCCTCTTCTGGCTACTACTCTCCCCCCCAAAACCCCCCTCTCCCCTCTCCCTTCCCCTCCCTTCCCCCATTGGTTCGTTCCGCGTCTCGCTCGCCACGTGACGCGCGCACTGGCCACGTCGCCCTTATGGCGAGGGGACAGAGAGGTGGTTTGTTTGTTTGTTTGTTTGTTTGTTTTTCGTATCCAGACTCGAGTGTTGACAGATTTCAAATTTTTCAGATTTTTTTTGACTCTCTCTCTCTCTCTCTCTCTCTCTCTCTCTCTCTCTCTCTCTCTCTCTCTCTCTCTCTCGCCGTTTCCCATGTAGCGCCAGGAACACATGTGAGAATGTCCTCATTTAATAAGACACACACACATACGCACACATAAATCCAATTAAACATTATTTATCTATTTACAATAAAACATTTATTTGTTTATAATAAAACATTTATCTATTTACAATAAAACATTTATTTGTTTACAATAAAACATTTATCTATTTACAAATTCATTTATTTATTTACGTAAGGATGTTATTGGCGTAATGTTTTGCCTTGCTGACCATGAGTCGGCGCTGGCCCGCTAGGGGTCGGGTCATCAGCATGGGTTTCGTAGGAGCCCACAACCTCCCTAGGTGCTCATCCTCCCCTCTGGCATGGTTGATATATGGGTACCTGACAAGATGTGTCTGTTGTGTGTGTTGTGTGTGTGTTCTGTTGTGTGTGTGTCTGTGTTGTGTGTCGTGTTGTGTGTGTCTGTGTTGTGTGTGTCTGTGTGTGTTTGTGTTGTGTGTGTGTTGTGTTGTGTGTCTGTGTGTGTTGTGTGTTGTGTTGTGTGTCTGTTGTATGTCTGTCTGTGTTGTGTGTGTGTGTGTGTGTGTGTGTGTGTGTGTGTGTGTGTTGTGTGTGTGTTGTGTTGTGTGTCTGTGTGTGTTGTGTGTTGTGTTGTGTGTCTGTTGTATGTCTGTCTGTGTTGTGTGTGTGTGTGTGTGTGTGTGTGTGTGTGTGTGTTGTGTGTCTGATGTGGTGTGTGTATGTTGTGTGTCTGTGTTGTGTTGTGTGTCTGATGTGGTGTGTGTGTGTTGTGTGTCTGTGTGGTGTGTGTATGTTGTGTGTCTGTGTTGTGTTGTGTGTCTGTGTTGTGTTGTGTGTCTGTGTAGTGTGTGTGTCTGTGTTGTGTCTGTGTGTGTGTGTGTGTGTCTGTGTGTGTATGTGTGTGTGTGTGTGTGTGTGTGTGTGTGTGTGTGTGTGTGTGTGTCTGTGTTGTGTGTGTGTGTATGTGTGTGTCTGTATCATTCTCATATCCTTAATAATCTTTCTTACATAACACCAGAACGAGCCATTTCTTTCTTAACAGAAATTCTCTCTATTTCCAGGGTTGCGCTACGTTCAACAGCAGGGAAGTGTTGGACTCTTTCAAGAATATCGAGTGATGATTTCACAAGACGGACCTGCCCAGTGCTACAACTTCGATCAAGGTAAACATATGGATATTACATATCTTTTTCTCGTACTTTTTTTGTCGCCGTTTCCCGCATTAGCAAGGTAGCGCCAGGGAACAAAAGGAAGACATGGCTTCTTTTCGTTTTCTTTTCATTCTTCTGGTTTCTTTTCGTTTTCTTTTCATTTTTCTTGTTTCTTTTCATTTTTTTAAATTTTTTTTTAATTTTCTTTTCATTTTTCTCGTGTATTTTCATTTTTTCATTTTTCTTGTTTCTTTTCATTTTCTTTTCTTTTTTTTCACTTTTCATTTTTCTTGTTTCTTTTCATTTTCTTTTCATTTTTCTTTCGTTTTTCATTTTTCTTTCGTTCATTTTCATTTTTTTCATTTTGTTTCTTTTCATTTTCTTTTCATTTTTCTCGTTTTTCATTTTTCTTTCGTTTATTTTCATTTTTCTCGTGTACTTTCATTTTCTTTTTTCATTTTTCTTCTCGTTTTCCTTTCCTGGTTAACAGGACAGTGACCTGACCCGGCCTTGACCTCTGACCTGACCCGGGTATGGTAGTGAAGATGAGGGTGTAGTGAAGATGAGGAGGGTGTAGTGAAGATGAGGGGTGTAGTGAAGATGACGAGTTTGCTTGTGTTTATCTACCTTATCTACCACTTCGTCTACCTAACCTGGCTAATTAGGTCCCTGTCTATCTACTTTAGCTACCTATCTATCGATCTATCTACCTAAATCGACCATCTATCGACCCATGTGTGTACACTCTGAAATCCATTACATTTCGCATGTATAATCTTGTATGATCTTTGACCTATACACGAATACATCAAGAATATTCCCTTACTGTATTCAAGAGTCTATCAGGTGTATTGTATTCGCGAGAGAATACAACAGAAAAAAAATACAGCATGATGTAGTTTGGCTACACCTATTGTATTTGGAGGGCAGTGTGGTTTGGAGAGATGTGTATGATAGACATACTGTATTGCAGGGTATTGTAGTCTATTAAGTGTCTATCTTAACCCTGAGTAATTGTATTCTCAATATTCCACATTGATTTGAGCTGTATGTGTGAGAAACGATGGAAATGAAACGCCCAGAATGAATATTCAAGTCTTCGGTTCGTTCCAGAATGAACTTTCAGTCTTCAGTTCGTTCCAGAATGAATATTCAGTCTTCGGTTCGTTCCAGAATGAATATTCAGTCTTCGGTTCGTTCCAGAATGAATATTCAGTCTTCGGTTCGTTCCAGAATGAATATTCAGTCTTCGGTTCGTTCCAGAATGAATATTCAGTCTTCGGTTCCTTCCGGAATGAATATTCAGTCTTCGGTTCGTTCCAGAATGAATATTCAGTCTTCGGTTCGTTCCAGAATGAATATTCAGTCTTCGGTTCGTTCCAGAATGAATATTCAGTCTTCGGTTCGTTCCAGAATGAATATTCAGTCTTCGGTTCGTTCCAGAATGAATATTCAAGTCTTCGGTTCGTACCGGAATGAATATTCAGTCTTCGGTTCGTTCCAGAATGAATATTCAGTCTTCGGTTCGTTCCAGAATGAATATTCAGTCTTCGGTTCGTTGCAGAATGAATATTCAGTCTTCGGTTCGTTCTAGAATGAATATTCAGTCTTCGGTTCGTTGCAGAATGAATATTCAGTTTTCGGTTCGTTCCGGAATGAATATTCAGTCTTCGGTTCGTTCCGGAATGAATATTCAGTCTTCGGTTCGTTCCAGAATGAATATTCAGTCTTCGGTTCGTTGCAGAATGAATATTCAGTCTTCGGTTCGTTCCAGAATGAATATTCAGTCTTCGGTTCATTCCAGAATGAATATTCAGTCTTCGGTTCGTTCCAGAATGAATATTCAGTCTTCGGTTCGTTGCAGAATGAATATTCAGTCTTCGGTTCGTTCCAGAATGAATATTCAGTCTTCGGTTCGTTCCGGAATAAGGTATTCAAATCTTCGGTTCGTTCCGCAATAAGGTATTCAAATCTTCGGTTCGTTCCGGAATAAGGTATTCAAGTCTTCGGTTCGTTCCGGGATAAGGTCTTCAAATCTTCGGTTCGTTCCGGAATCAGGTATTCAAGTCTTCGGTTCGTTCCGGAATAAGGTATTCAAGTCTTCGGTTCGTTCCGGGATAAGGTCCACGAGGGGAGACGCACGTGGCTCCACGAGGGGAGACGCACGTGGCTTTCGCGTGCGCGCCGCTCATCGTCCGCCATCTTGGCGGATGGGGGGTGGGTTGGTGGGGTGGGGGGGGGGGGTGTGTCGTCCTCAACAGGTTCGTGACCCGTTGACAACCGGCCGGGCGGTTCCCGTACACAGGAAGTTGGTCAATAGTTCCACATAAGCCGGTCCGTTCCAACTCTCTCTCTCTCTCTCTCTCTCTCTCTCTCTCTCTCTCTCTCTCTCTCTCTCTCTCTATTCCACCGGCCGCCCCCCCCCCTCCCTAAGAATTCCAATGGAGGACGCTGGAGAAGAGAGAGAGAGAGAGAGCCTCTCTCTCTCTCTCTCTCTCTCTCTCTCTCTCTCTCTCTCTCAATTTAGTCCCCTCTGGCTCTGTTAATTAATATCGCCGTTCGACATCGATGGACGTGTGGAACGGAACACGGGTACAAAGTTTACACATCTAAATATTACAAGATTTTGATTTAGAAATCGTACTTCAAAATATGAATTAGAATAAGAGTTTATTTTGAATTATTTTTTTCCAGTTTTTTAATGGAGCGAAAATGTCAAATTTTTAATCAAAAAAAAATAAAATAAAAAAATGAGATCAAATGAAATCGTATATTGATATAAAGCCAAAATATATTAATTGCCTTTATACATATAGTTTCTAACTATACTAACAAGCCATAATTGGCAATTATCAATGAATTACCCCTCTATTCTCCCCTCTATTCCCCCCCCCTATTCAATAGATCGATAAACCAATTAAGTCATTAGCGAGGGGAAATAAAAAAATTATCTTGACTGTGATTGGCGGAGACGTAGGCCTGGGGGAGGAGTCAGGCACGTGCCACTCCACCAATCAATATCCATCGACCACTGCGCACCCCCCACTGCGCATATCCCAACCAAGGATTTGAATATCATTTTTTAAGTCATTTTACGCTTATTTTGAGAGGATTTGCGTAAATAAGCACAATATTCTCGTCAAATATTCTTTTCTTCAATATCTACTAACGAGAGATGGCGATTAATTAGAGATTTATTGAGCAATTTGGAAAAAACCTTTGGGCAACCTTTCTGCCTCCGTTTTCTGTTGGATCGAGGGCAGACTTTACCCCCTCCTTTATGTTACCCTGTTCCGTGTTTTTGACAATCCTGGAATGAAAGTAGGCAAGCGTGATTCCAGGATCGAGATTCCAGAAAATCGACCCCCTGGCGTTTTTCGCCCGCCGTTCATTGGGTAAGGGCCCGGGGCGTGACGTAATCCTCCTGGAATGGCAGGTCGGGCTGTGATTGGCTGGAGGACCCTCGTGACGTCGCGAGTGCCCGGAACACGCCTGAGACGGCGATTGGCTCTCGTGGGTCGTGACGTAGGCGATGCCTGGAACAGAGAGAGGGGAGTGTGTGTATGTATTCCAGGGGACTGGAATTCTGGGGCGAAGAAGGGAGGCCCCCCCTTTTCATGGAATTAGACCCAAATTCCTTCTAGAATGATCCATACGCAAGTGAACAATCCACATGACGCTGATGTTCACGTGTTCTTCAACGGGAAAGAATAACAATGAACATGTATTATTATGTATATCTTCATGTATCAATTACTTTAATTCCATTTTCTCTTGGAATCAATTATCATTTATCTTGTAAATGGTCGTAGACCCAATTTATACTAATTTAGGGTCAAAGGTCACAGTCTAAATGAATCCAAAGTTCACCTCTTAAAGTTTAAAAGTCAAGGGATGATTACAATAATGTAATCCAAATTACGTTGAATTACATGATTACTTTTTATTCCAGGATGGCTGGAAATCCTTCCTGGAAAGCCTGGGATGTCGACCCAACATGCTGGACGACGAAATCTATTGTGGAAATGTCCGAAACAATTCAAGAAATGAAGACAGTGAACGAAATCTAAGGACACTTTATCTATAAAGTGTACTTTTGGCTACTTTTAAAATCGGGTAAGTCCGCTTAAATTACTTTATATCCTTAAGTAATCAGTGTAGGAAGGAGTTGTATGTAAGGGGTGGTTGCGTTTTGGAATATGGCACAGAAGTGCATGGGTTCGATGCCCATTTGATTATATAATTCCCTTACTGAAGTCTTGTAATTACTTTAGTTTCCTAAGCGATTACATTTCCGTCATACGCACAAGAATATTTATATAACCTAACTTGACCTGACCCTAAGCCAGCTTGACCTAGCCTTACTTAGATAATAAAGCAAAGGGGTCCAGCTTAATAAAGCTAATGGAGATATGTCTAATAATAAAGTAACTATAAATAATGATAAAGTAACAATAATGATAATAAAGTAACAATAGATATTAAAGTAACTTTTTATTATAATAAAGTAACAATAAATATTAAAGTAACTTTTTCATTATAATAAAGTAACAATAAATATTAAAGTAACTTTTTCATTACAATAAAGTAACAATAAGTATTAAAGTAACTTTTTATTATAATAAAGCAACAAATATTAAAGTAACTCTAGGTTTTGATGATGATAATAAAGAAACAATAGATAATGATAATAAAAGTAATAATGAATATTAAAGTAACTGGGCTTTATTTTAGTATTTACCACAGGTATTTATCTACACGCCATTTTTTATCATATTTAAGTATATTTGTTAATCAGAGCTAAATGACATCCCATTTAATTAATACATAGATTATACTCTATCCTATCTATTTTCTTTGGCTAGGCTATGATCTATCCTATGACACAATAGAGCTGGTTCTATCCCCTCCCCTTACTGGATAGACAAGGTCATATTCCACCCATTATCTAACACACACCAGGTCATGAACCTATTACATTATTAAATAGGGCAGGTCATGAACCTATTACATTTTTAAATAGGGCAGGTCATGAACCTATTACATTATTAAATAGGGCAGGTCATGAACCTATTACATTATTAAATAGGGCAGGTCATGAGCCTATTACATTATTAAATAGGGCAGGTCATGAACCTATTACATTATTAAATAGGGCAGGTCATGAACCTATTACATTATTAAATAGGGCAGGTCATGAACCTATTACATTTTTAAATAGGGCAGGTCATGAACCTATTACATTATTAAATAGGGCAGGTCATGAACCTATTACATTATTAAATAGGGCAGGTCATGACCCTATTACATTATTGAATAGGGCAGGTCATGAACCTATTACATTATTAAATAGGGCAGGTCATGAACCTATTACATTATCAAATAGGGCAGGTCATAAACCTATTACATTATTAGATAGGGCAGGTCATGAACCTATTACATTATTAAATAGGGCAGGTCATGAACCTATTACATTATTAAATGGGGCAGGTCATGAACCTATTACATTATTAAATGGGGCAGGTCATGAACCTATTACATTATTAAATAGGGCAGGTCATGAACCTATTACATTATTAAATAGGGCAGGTCATGAACCTATTACATTATCAAATAGGGCAGGTCATGAACCTATTACATTATTAAATAGGGCAGGTCATGACCCTATTACATTATCAAATAGGGCAGGTCATGAACCTATTACATTATTAAATAGGGCAGGTCATGAACCTATTACATTATTAAATAGGGCAGGTCATGGCCCTATTACATTATTAAATAGGGCAGGTCATGAACCTATTACATTATTAAATAGGGCAGGTCATGACCCTATTACATTATCAAATAGGGCAGGTCATGAACCTATTACATTTTTAAATAGGGCAGGTCATGAACCTATTACATTATTAAATAGGGCAGGTCATGAACCTATTACATTATTAAATAGGGCAGGTCATAACCTATTACATTATTAAATGGGGCAGGTCATGAACCTATTACATTATTAAATAGGGCAGGTCATGAACCTATTACATTATTAAATAGGGCAGGTCATGAACCTATTACATTATTAAATAGGGCAGGTCATGAACCTATTACATTATTAAATGGGGCAGGTCATGAACCTATTACATTTTTAAATAGGGCAGGTCATGACCCTATTACATTATTAAATAGGGCAGGTCATGAACCTATTACATTATTAAATGGGGCAGGTCATGAACCTATTACATTATTAAATAGGGCAGGTCATGAACCTATTACATTATTAAATGGGGCAGGTCATAACCTATTACATTATTAAATGGGGCAGGTCATGAACCTATTACATTATTAAATAGGGCAGGTCATGACCCTATTACATTATCAAATAGGGCAGGTCATGAACCTATTACATTTTTAAATAGGGCAGGTCATAACCTATTACATTATTAAATGGGGCAGGTCATGAACCTATTACATTATTAAATAGGGCAGGTCATGAACCTATTACATTAGTAAATAGGGCAGGTCATGAACCTATTACATTATCAAATAGGGCAGGTCATAACCTATTACATTATTAAATGGGGCAGGTCGTAACTATTAAAAAAGGTATTAACCCATTAAATAGGCGTTTTTAACCCTTTTTACTTAAAAATTTCCCCCCCAACAAAATTTAGCTTTTCAAAAACCTTTCAATTTTATTTTTCGGGGATTTATTTTTTTTATTAGCAGGTTTCCTTTATTTTTAAAAAAATTTTATAATTTGGGTCATGGAAAAATTAATTTTTTACTTGATTTTTTGGGTCAAGGGGTTTTTTTTTTTTTTGGGCCAAGGGGCATTTTCCCTTTTTTTAAGGGGAAACCCTTTTTTTAAAAGGGCGTATATTACCCTTTTTTTGTTTATTCCATGGAGGTCAGGGCTTTTTTTTTTGAAAGGCTTTTACCCCCCTTTTTAAAGGGGTTTATAACCTTTTTTTGGGGTTTTTACCCTTTTAAAGGGGCGTATTTAAATTTTTGGGGGTTTTTAATTTTTTTAAGGGCGTATTTAAATCTTTTAAAAAAGGGTATTAAACCTTTTCTAATTAAATTTGCGTTTTCTCTCGAGTGAGAAAGAGAGAAAACGATAGGGATGACTAAAGTAAACTGAGGCGTTCCTGCTCATTCAACATGGCTTATGCCTCGCTATTGGTATGGTGTCGTCTAGATGAATACAGGTCAAGGAATCTGCTATTGTTATGCTAATGAGGTTAGTGGCTACGACGATCGGTAACAGGTTGATTTCGTATTTATGCCCGACAGCGGGACATAAGACGCGGCGACTGCGTCAATTGCACGTGCCCTACGGTTACGCATTCCTTGGGAGGGGGAGGAGAGAGGTGGGGTGTTTTGGGGTTGGTGGGTTGGGTGGGTGGGTACCTTACCTTGGGGATGGGGGGGGTAGTGAGAGAGCAGCACCTTTACCCATTGGTCCAGACCGAATACCAACTCGGCCAATGAGAATGTCAGTTAAGCGAGTCCTAGATGGTGATTGGCTGAAATATTCAGCTTATTTTTTTTTTTCCTAAAGGCTCGACCTTATCTTGGCGGTGATGTTGCCATCAACCACAATTTTCCACCACATTAACCACCGATTTATCAACCACACAACCGTTTTAGAAGACTATCCTACTATAAAACATTAGCAAATATTATAATACAGCAGCTGAGATGGTTACAGAAGATACAGTAATGAAGGATAGGCCTGAAATAAGCGAAAACAGACATTGGGGAGATCGGCATAGTTTTCAAGTCTCGCCAGTACAATGGCGCTCCTGTTTCAACGGCCGTTTATGGTTCCCTGTTGGATATATTCTTATTTTTGGATCCCTGGAGTCGTATGTGTTCACTCAACCGTTGCAGGATGGATGGGGATGGGGTGGGTTCGGTTTGTGTGTGTGTGTGTGTGTGTGTGTGGGGCGAGAGCTTTTGTGGTGTTATTTAAATACATTTAAAAAAATTTCTCCCATACGTTTTGCTGGTCGGAACATAAAGCAACAGTTTTATTTATTAATATAGAGAAAACTAGTTTATTGGCCGTTTTTATATATATATATTATAAATATATTTTGTATATTTTTTCACCCGTAGCTCAAAGTATAAAAAAAATAATTGGAAGCGCTCCTTCACACCATATATAATCAAATACACTGAATAAACATATATATAAATACCTCCAACTACCACATTTAAAACACCATACACTAAAAGCACATGAAATACTTCGCCAATGCCAAAAAAAACGCCACACAAAAAAAAAACGCAAATATTTTTGACCACAGAAAACAGGCGTCAGACCCACAGACAGACAGACGGACGTTTAGAAAACGAGAAGAAGAATTTACGCGCGCTCAGACCCCGCCATTGTGGGGGGGGTTTGGGGGTTGGGGGGGGCTTGTGGGTCTCTGGTAGGGGGGGCTGTGTCTGGGGTAGGCACGTGCGCGTGCGTACGCCCGTGCGTTATGAGGCGCTGTTGGTGTCGGCTGCTGAGATGGAACCCTGCTGGTCGCTGATGTAGACAGTGATTGATAGCTGCTCCTCCCCCCCCATCTTTGCCTGGCTTTGAGAAGGGGGGGAGGTTCATGGCACACACACACACACACACACGGACACATACACACACACGTACGTACGTATGTACGTACACGCTATCGGTGTTGTATGGAAACTTTTATATATAGTATTCCATTGTCTATTAATCATCCTTAATGAATTGCATTATATATATATATATATATATATATATATATATATATATATATATATATATATATATATATATATATATATGGTGTTTGAGCTAAAAATAGATGGTAGGATGTTGCCAATGTTCCGATTATTTTTACTTATTTCTATCAATAAACGTCTATTGCGCTCTGCAATGGTAGCCATCACTTCATTGACCCTATTTCAAATGGGTTGACGAAGGAACTAGATGATTACACCCGGTGATAAACGGATAAATGAGGCGATTCCCGCCATCACGTGTGGAGAGTGTTGCCATACGCTGGGTCATTTAATTAATAATATCCCACGGGCTGTTCCCCCCTCCCTCCCCCCCTCCCTCTTGATAACTCATTTATCTCTCGTCTGTCGTTATGTACGCCGCCACGGACACTACATTACCTGGGGAAGGTGATGGGGAAAGGGGAAGGGAAAGGAGGTGGTGATGGCTCAAGGGAAAGGGAGGGGGAAGAAGGAGACGGAGTAAAGAAAAATAAAAAGCTCGATGCGCACGCGCGCCAACCCGATCCTATATCTTCCCCTTTTGGCCGCGTAGGACGCGCAACACCCGCCGCGCATGGGGCGCTGTTGGGTCGGGAGGGGTTCGGGACGGCCGCGGACGGACTAGTTGCCGCGCGACCTCCACGAACGGAAGAAGAAGGAGACGCGCTAATGGCGGGTCGTGACGTCACCGCCAATGGCGGGTCTTGACGTCACTGTCAAAGCTGCCACATACCCCCACCGCTCCGAATCCCCATGGCCAATTAATTAATCACCTTTTATTTATTCTTTATCCACGTTTCGTTATTTTCCTCGTGGGATGTTGTATTAAATTTATTATCGTCATGTGGTTTGTGTGGTTAAAGGAGGGATAGAGTAATAATTGAGAGAGAAATAGATTCGTTGGCAGTCGAGACAAGTTTATGGAAGACATTTCGAATTATTGTTTTTCTACGGCCAGTAGGCTTATTCTACCCATATATTCGTACCGCCTCGAATATATCATCATATAACCATGCGAGTAGATATATCAGATATAAGATATACGATTTTCCTTAGTGGATTAAATTAATTTAAAGAAATTCGGCGAGTGTGCAACTGGGTTTTTGGGGAGGATTAGGCTCTTCCATGGACGGGTCCGCCTCCCATCTCCTCTCTCCCCCACTGCACACGTGTTGACTCTTCCTCCCCCCCATGCAACCCTCTCTCTCCCCCCACCTCAACAACACACACACGAGATCTCGTAGCCTACACAGTGGTGGTGGTCCGTGGTCTTTTCTTATCGTTATCTTTCAAAGACTTTATTTCATTCCTTTCCCCCGCCATTGTGGTTAATGGCTAAGTGGGATAATTATTATTAATATGCCGAGTTGACTTGGGGGGAAGGAGGGGGAGAGAAATCACGTGCGTTTTAAAAAGTTGTTAAGTGTGTTTCATCGGGGGAAGATGATGAAGATTTGAGAGGGGGGCAAAGCTTGAGCTGCCCACTGGTGAATGTCATTTAAAATAGATAAGGTAGATAGATAATTGTGATGTGCCAGTGGAAAAGGTGTGGTGTTGTGTGTTTATAAGTGTACTTAAAGGTGTTGTGGTGTGTTTTTAAGTGTACTTAAAAGGAGAGGGTATAGCCAATTGCTATGTTAATGCGTCTCGTTGCATAGCCCAGCTCTGTAATCACCTTTGCTCTCTGTTAACGAGATGACAGCTTGTTCGTGTTGAAGAGGGGGGGAAGAGGGGGTGATTAATTAACGGTACGCGTGTAGCAATTGTTAATAATGAACTAAGTCGTTAGTGAACCAGATGTGACGTGTGATTGGATTAGAGAAACGACTTTGATAATTTATTGATGTGGGGGGAAAAGGTGGGTGCTGATTAACTCCATTGCTGTGGGGGGGATAGAGAGGGAGGGAGGGGGTGTTTTAAGGGGAGGGGGAAGGAAGGGGAGTTAATTAGCCATAGCCTCCTAATGACACACAGACGTTGGTAATTAGGACTGTAATTAAGGCATTTGTTTCAGTCCTTGAAAATGGCTTGTGTTGGTGGGCGCCTTTTTAAACTAATGCGCAAAAGCCTTTGACGCTCTTGACGTGGGGGGGAGGAGTGGGTTGAAGGGGGGGGAAGGGTGTGTGTGTGTGTGTGTGTGTGTGTGTGTGGAATTGGGTGATTAATCACTTAATGACGAGCTAATTAATTAACTCGGGGTGTCTCATTGACTTGAAGGGGGGGAAGTGATTAATGTGGGTCCAGACGGGATAGGAAGGTATAGAAAATGGGTTGTGAATTAAAGAGAGAAGAGGCATGGGGTGATTTGAGGAGGTGGACACACCCCCCCCCGCGCCCCCCACGCCCCTTCCCCCACCGCGCCAGGGTGTCGCGGGAGCAGGTCGTGGTCGCCTGCGGCCTGGCCTGGCTCTCTCTCTCTCTCTCCCGCCGCGCCCGCCCAGAGCCGCGTGCGGAACCCCACGCCTTATGGGGCTCTGTCGAAAGAGCGCGCACTTCCCTGGCTGAGGAGCGGGTGGGGGGGGAGGCGCGCGCCCACGCCTTATGCCGCCCTGTTGACCCATGTAACGCCATCACCACCCAGGCCCGCCCCCCATGCACGCCTCCTACTGCCACCACGCCCGCCCGCAGGTTTTTTGGGTGGGATTTTTTTTTTTTTGCTGTTGTCTGCCGCGTGCGTGTGCGTCCACGGGCGGGCGCGGGGGGGGGGGGGCGAGACAGACAGACGGACGGACGGACAGACGCACGCCCGTGTGTGTGTGTGTGGGCTGGGGGGTTGGAAACCCCACCCCCCCGCCCACACACACACACACACACACACACACACACACACACACACACGCCTCCCCCCCCCCTTCTTCCTCCTTTTCCCCCTACTCAAGCGAGCTTAAAAATACGCATGTATATAATAATAATGGATAATAATACCCCCCTCGTCAACTCACTCCCCCCTACCCAATCCCCCCTCCCCCTCGTCAACTCACTCCCCCCTACCCCATCCCCCTCCCCCTGATCTACACACGCTTCCCCCCCCCCCCTTCGTCCTCCCCCTACTCAAGCGAGCTTAAAAATACGCATGTATATAATAATAATGATAATAATAATACCCCCCTCGTCAACTCACTCCCCCAACCCCCCTACCCCCTCCCCCTCCCCCTCCCTCCCTCCCCCTGATCTTAAAAGTTACGATTTTTCGCTAAAAAGAAAAATTTTTTTCGCTAATAATATTTTTATTCTAAATGGGATTTTGGCGGATGGAAATAGAATGCGTATTCTTGTCGTTGTTTGATTTGGCGAATTTGGCGATTTAGAGGTGGGTTGGAGGGGGTGGGGGAGGGTTGTGTACCCTCCCTTTGGGGAGATTATGGACGTGTCTGGGGAGGAGAGAGAGAGAGAGAGAGAGAGAGAGAGAGAGAGAGAGAGAGAGAGAGAGAGAGAGAGAGGAGTTAAGAGGAGTGGGGTGTATATTGTGTGTCCTTTGGGGAGATTACGGTCGTGTCTGGGGAGGAGAGAGAGTGGGTTAAGGGGAGAGTATATGTAGTGTCACCCCCCACTTAGGGGAAATGATGGACGTGGGGGAGGATATAGACGCGACTGGGGAGAATAGAGAGATTGAGTTAAGGGGGAGGGTGGTGTGTGTTGTCTCCTTAGGGGAGATTAGAGACGTGTCTGGGGAGATTATGGACGAGTCTGGGCAGGATAGAAAGTGTCTGGGGAGATTATAGACGTGTCTGGGGAGGATAGAAAGTGTCTGGGGAGATTATAGACGTGTCTGGGGAGATTATAGACGTGTCTGGGGAGGACAGAAAGTGTCTTGGGAGATAATAGACGAGTCTGGGGAGATTATGAACGAGTCTGGGAGGATAGAAAGAGTCTGGGGAGGATAGAAAGAGTCTGGGTAGATTATGAACGAGTCTGGGAGGATAGAAAGTGTCTGGGGAGATTATAGACGTGTCTGGGGAGGATAGAAAGAGTCTGGTGAGGAGAGAAAGAGTCTGGGGAGATTATAGACGTGTCTGGGGAGGATAGAAAGAGTCTGGGGAGGAGAGAAAGTGTCTGGGGAGATTATAGACGTGTCTGGGGAGGATAGAAAGAGTCTGGGGAGGATAGAAAGAGTCTGGGGAGATTATAGACGTGTCTGGGGAGGATAGAAAGAGTCTGGGGAGATTATAGACGTGTCTGGGGAGGATAGAAAGAGTCTGGGGAGGAGAGAAAGTGTCTGGGGAGATTATAGACGTGTCTGGGAGGAGAGAAAGAGTCTGGGGAGGAGAGAAAGAGTCTGGGGAGATTATAGACGAGTCTGGGGAGATTATGAACGAGTCTGGGAGGATAGAAAGAGTCTAGGGAGGATAGAAAGAGTCTGGGGAGATTATGAACGAGCCTGGGAGGATAGAAAGTGTCTGGGGAGATTATAGACGTGTCTGGGGAGGATAGAAAGAGTCTAGGGAGGAGAGAAAGAGTCTGGGGAGATTATAGACGTGTCTGGGGAGGACAGAAAGAGTCTGGGGAGGATAGAAAGAGTCTGGGGAGATTATAGACGAGTCTGGGGAGATTATAGACGAGTCTGGGGAGATTATAGACGTGTCTGGGGAGGATAGGAAGTGTCTGGGGAGACTATAGACGAGTCTGGGGAGACTATAGACGTGTCTGGGGAGGATAGAAAGTGTCTGGGGAGATTATAGACGAGTCTGGGGAGGATAGAAAGTGTCTGGGGAGATGATAATCGTGTCTGGGGAGGATTAAAGAGAGAGTTGAAGGGGGGGAGAGAGAAGAGACTTCCTTGAAGGGGGGGAAAGAATCTCTGGCTTTATGAACCTCTGTTGATGGGTCTGGTGATGGGCGGCGCGGCGGGGGGGGCGGGGGGGGGGAGATCACACACACACTCACCCCCCCAGCAACCCACCCACCCACCCACCCACCCACACACCCCACCGCTGTTACCTTCACCGTTCCTACCCACCCACCACCCACCATCACCCACGTACACCGCCATTTCCCACGTATACCATCACCACCCATGTACACAGCCACCCATGTACACCGCCCACGTACACCTACACCTCCCAGTACACACACACACACACACACACACACACACACACACATTGTGATGTATAGCAGTTAGTTGTTTATATATATATATATATATATATATATATATATATATATATATATATATATATATATATATATATATATATATATATATACGTAAGCCAGGGTATCCATACTCGTTGAACACGTGACTTGTTTATGAAAGAAATGATTTGTGAAGGAATTAAAAACAAAAAACAAAAATTCGGGGCACGTACTGGTGTTTGTTTACCTTCATAGAAAACGGCGGGCGGGGAATGGGTGGGATGGGTGCGCGCGCGCAGCAGCACCACACACGGGGTCGGGGGAAGACGTAAGCCACATGAATGCCACGTGGTCAAGGTGGTTCTCGTGGTTTACGCCTACATGCACACCACGTGTTTAGGGTGGAGGGAGGGGGGGGGGGGAAGTAAATCTCGTTGGCACGTGCAACCGCGCACGTTGGCCAACCCCGCGTTTCAGGGAGGGCTCGTGCACGTCTCACGCACGTGCGGACGTGCAACAGGGGGGGGGGATGGTGGTGGCGGCTCGAACTGGCACACTGCCCACACACACACACACACACACACACTCCTCCCCCCTCCTCAATCACCCCCTCCCTTCCCCCTCCCTAACTCAACACCCCCTCCCCCCCTCCGCAATCCAAGCAACCCCTCCCCCCCATCTTCTTCCCCCTACCTCAAACACACACACACACACACACACACACACACTCTCCCACTCCCCCCTCCTCAATCACACCCCCCTCCCTAACTCAACACCCCTCCCCCCTCCACAATCCAAGCAACCCCTCCCTTCCTTCTTCCCCTACCTCAAACACACACACACACACACACACACACACACACACACACACCTCTGTGTTGCCAAGCCACATTCCCCCCCATCCCCGCTCCCCTCCCTCTCTCTCTTCCCCCATCCCCCATCTCCCCCTTGCTAAATTGACAATAGACGAATAGATACATAAATGGATAAATTGGCTTATCGACTTTTATACAACCGCTTGGAAAATGCACACCTGATATAGGGAACGAGGGGGGGGGGCAATGATGGTGGAGGGGGGGAAGTGGAGGGGGAAGGGGGGGGGGAAACCACGTAAGAGATCGTAAGGTCAAAAGTTGTGGGTGCCCACTTCCACTCCTTTGGCTAAGTAGGTGAGTGGAGAAGGCATATGATAGAGAGTTGATTAGAGATGCACTGTGGAAGGTATTAAAAGTATATATATATATATATATATATATATATATATATATATATATATATATATATATATGGGGTGTGGGAGGCAAGTTGTTAGAAGCAGTGAAAAGCATCTATGTTGAAATTTTCATAAAAATCCATTTTTTTAAAAAAAAATCGAGAAAAATAGCAGTTTATAGCCTTGCGTTTTGCTCAGATTTTCAACTTCCTCAGATTTTAATATAAATTTGTATGTTCTTCTATATGGTGATTATGTATCTGGAGTCAAACGACTGCATTTCGTTATATTAAGCGCTTAATTAACACTTGGTTTAATTATATTAATATTCATATGCTAATTACTCGAGTAAATACAAGAATTTTTAGGTTTTGACAGTTTCGTATTTAGCAACCCTGAAAGCATTTATGGTGAAATTTTCATGAATATATATATATATATATATATATATATATATATATATATATATATATATATATATATATATATATATATTCCTGTGAGTCCACGGGGAAAATGAAACGCGAAAAGTTCCCAAGTGCACTTTCGTGTAATAGTCACATCATCAGGGGAGACACAAGAGAGAAATATAACAGTCAGTTGATATACATCGAAGAGACGAAGCTAGGACGCCATTTGGTAAACATGTGATTGTCCAAAACATACAAAGAACGTTCATAAACTTATCATTTTACAAATCTTATCAACAATAAAGTTATCTAATTTGTACAGACCATCACTAATATTTAGATTATAATTCTTTGTGTACTTAATAATAGAAGATTCAATGATATTTCTCTTGGTAATAGAGTTAGAGTTAATAACTGAGATGGCGTTACTCCAGTCAATACAATGATCATAGTTTTAAAAATGATTAAGTAAGGCATTTGATTCTTGTCCCGTTCTTATACTATATTTATGTTGCTTAAGTCTAACAGAGAAATCCTTACCAGTCTGACCAACATAAAACTTATCACAATTTCCACATGGCACTTTATAGATGCATCCAAGAGAATTTTCTGGTGAATTCTTGATTAAGATATTCTTTATAGTATTATTGTTGCTAAAGGCAACATTTACATTAAAGGATTTAAGCAACATGGGAAGCAAAGTGAAATTATAATTAAAAGGGAGAACTAAAAGATTCTTGGTGTCAATGGGAGGTTTGTGCTCAACTCTATAAAATGATTTCTTTGCTAACTTAAGGGATTTATCAATGAAAGATCTAGGGTACTTTAACTTAGATCCAATAGAATATATCTTCTCAAACTCATCATCAATAAACTCTGGACTGCAAATACGTAATGCCCTAAGGAACATAGATTGAAATAATGATAATTTAACTCTATCATGTTGAGATGAGTAATAATGGATATATAAGCATACATTGGTAGGTTTTCTGTATATGCTAAACTTAAACTTGTTTCCTTGTCTATGGATCATGCAATCTAAAAATGGTAACATACCATTATTTTCATTTTCTACAGGTAATTTGATGGAAGGTACTAAATTGTTAAGTAAGGAGAGAAATATTTGTAAATTTTCATTTGCTGGCCAAACACAAAGAACATCATCTACATACCTAAACCAAATTGCATTAGAAGGTAAAATATCCTTTAGTAATTTTGTTTCAAAAAATTCCATATAAAGATTACTTAGTACAGGTGAAAGAGGGTTACACATTGCCATACCAAATTTTTGAGCATAATAATCTCCATTGAATTGAAATACACAGTCTTTTATACACAATTTTATCAGTTCAGTGAAATTAGACTTTGAAACAGGTAAATGAATATCATCCAAGACATCAAATAAATATTCTAAAAGGTCATCAACTGGAACTTTAGTGAAAAGTGATGAAACATCAAAGCTAACTAGTTTGAAATCAAAATTAACATTGATATTGTTTCACTAGTTGACTAAATCTACATTGTTCATGATATTAGAATTTGATACCCACTAAAGGGCTTAATAAAGAAACTAACCATTTTGACAATTAATATGTGATGGAGCCTACTGAACTCACTATAGGTCTTGCTGGAAAATCTTGTTTATGTGTTTTGATAAGTCCATACATATATGGTAATGAAGGGGACAAAGATGACAAAGGTTTGATAAGAGAAATGTTACCTTTCAACAACAACTTCATTTCTGTATTGAAGTGAGAATTAACTGCTTCTAAGGGATTTTTTTTACTAGGTTTAGAATATGTTCTGTTATCATTTAGATAATTAATTTTAGATAAATAGTTACTTTTGTCTTAAATCACAACAGTGTTAGCCTTATCTGCTTTAGTAATATGTATATTCTTGTCTTTTTTTAAGGTGTTAATAGCTCTTATGAATCTTTTAGGGCAATTAGCTTCCAATTAATTCTCACTTCAATACAGAAATGAAGTTGTTGTTGAAAGGTAACATTTCTCTTATCAAACCTTTGTCATCTTTGTCCCCTTCATTACCATATATGTATGGACTTATCAAAACACATAAACAAGATTTTCCAGCAAGACCTATAGTGAGTTCAGTAGGCTCCATCACATATTAATTGTCAAAATGGTTAGTTTCTTTATTAAGCCCTTTAGTGGGTATCAAATTCTAATATCATGAACAATGTAGATTTAGTCAACTAGTGAAACAATATCAATGTTAATTTTGATTTCAAACTAGTTAGCTTTGATGTTTCCTCACTTTTCACTAAAGTTCCAGTTGATGATCTTTTAGAATATTTATTTGATGTCTTGGATGATATTCATTTACCTGTTTCAAAGTCTAATTTCATTGCACTGATAAAATTGTGTATAAAAGACTGTGTATTTCAATTTAATGGAGATTATTATGCTCAAAAATTTGGTATGGCAATGGGTAACTCTCTTTCACCAGTACTAAGTAATCTTTGTATGGATTTTTTTGAAACAAAATTACTAAAGGATATTTTACCTTCTAATGCAATTTGGTTTAGGTATGTAGATGATGTTCTTTGTGTTTGGCCAACAAATGAAAATTTACAAATATTTCTCTCCTTACTTAACAATTTAGTACCTTCCATCAAATTTACTGTAGAAAATGAAAATAATGGTATGTTACTATTTTTAGATTGCATGATCCATAGAGAAGGAAACAAGTTTAAGTTTAGCATATACAGAAAACCCACCAATGTATGCTCATATATCCATTATTACTCATCTCAACATGACAGAGTTAAATTATCATTTCCATCTATGTTCCTTAGGGCATTACGTATTTGCAGTCCAGAGTTTATTGATGATGAGTTTGAGAAGATATATTCTATTGGATCTAAGTTAAAGTACCCTAGATCTTTCATTGATAAATCCCTTAAGTTAGCAAAGAAATCATTTTATAGAGTTGAGCCCAAACCTCCCACTGACACCAAGAATCTTTTAGTTCTCCCTTTTAATTATAATTTCACTTTGCTTCCCATGTTGCTTAAATCCTTTAATGTAAATGTTGCCTTTAGCAACAATAATACTATAAAGAATATCTTAATCAGGAATTCACCAGAAAATTCTCTTGGATGCATCTATAAAGTGCCATGTGGAAATTGTGATAAATTTTATGTTGGTCAGACTGGTAAGGATCTTTCTGTTAGACTTAAGCAACATAAATATAGTATAAGAACGGGACAAGAATCAAATGCCTTACTTAATCATTTTTAAAACTATGATCATTGTATTGACTGGAGTAACGCCATCTCAGTTATTAACTCTAACTCTATTACCAAGAGAAATTTCATTGAATCCTCTATTATTAAATACACAAAGAATTATAATCTAAATATTAGTGATGGTCTATACAAATTAGATAACTTTATTGTTGATAAGATTTGTAAAATGATAAGTCTATGAACGCTCGTTGTATGTTTTGGACAATCACATGTTTACCAAATGGCGTCCTAGCTTCGTCTCTCGATGTATATCAACTGACTGTTATATTTCTCTCTTGTGTCTCCCCTGATGCCGCGTTAGCGAGGTAGCGCAAGGAAACAGACGAAAGAATGGCCCAACCCCCCCCATGTACATAAATCATACTCTCTGCTTTTATTTATTCCCTTTATTTATATATAGGCTGAATATAAAGGTGGTATAACTCAGATAATTTTCCTTTCTTCGTGAATCCCATTGTAAGCGAAGCCATTTCTGTCAGGGACTTGTAGGTACTGTTCTTCATTAGTCCAGTCGTGTTCTCCAGGCGTTCCTTTCTGTTCTAGCCGACTGCCGGGCCCGTCGGAGAACGGAGACGACGCGGGGTCGCCCTCCTCCTGCTGCTGCTTTGCATAGACGAAGGCCAAGTTCTCAAACGGCCCTTCGTTCTTCGTCGCCAAGTCGTGTGGAGAACCTCCCGCAGCGTGTGTTCGCTTCCGAAGGCCCGTCAACACCACTTCATCAACGTCATTGACCGTGATGCCCACCTGGCTGGACACAACTCCTCCTCCAGAAGTACCTACGCCCCCGCCGAAAGCCTTGTAGTCCATGCCGTCGGAACAGCGCCTCTCCTGGCCGGTCTTCAGCGAGTCGTAATGCGTCGGGGTTCTCTTGACGTGGACGAAGCGGGTCAAGATGGTCTTGGGCTGGTTGAAGAAGATCTGCGTCAGGTTTAAGAGCACCGACAGGGCCAAGAGGACGAGCAGTAGGAGGAAGCCGAAGTAATGGGTCATCGGTACAGTCAGGCACGTCGACGAATCGGTCGAAGTCGCTTCTTCTTCTTCGTCGTCGCCCGATGGTGGCTCGGTCGCAACCACCTCTGGACATACCACAGGAGGTGGGGATTGAGGACAGGCGTCGGCCACAACGCGTACGCTCCCGGACACGTCTGAGAGGGTCAGGTCAGCTCCAGATTTTAGCAGGACGCCTGCAGGAGTTCCGTCAGGTTGCTGGAACCTCACTTCACTCACGACATTTCCTGTGGCAGCGAGGGCGAGGCTTCCCTCCGCTACTCCCTGACGGTGCAATGGGCGAGGTTGAGAGACGCCTTCTCTCCCAAGTGGAGACGTTCTAGTCTCTCGAGGAGGACGTCCTGGAGGGTTACTTGAGCCTCGCCTTCGATCGTCTCCTCGACTCTCAGCCTCTGGACCTTCGCGTTCACTAGGGCTGCGAAGTTGTCCACCTTCGTCAGCACCACCTCTGTGATCTTGGAGGAGGAGGCGTTCAAGGTGATCCTCGAGCCTGGCAGGCGGTCAAGCCCTACGTTCTCGAGGATTAGGACGGTGTGTGAGGCGCAGGACGGAGGTACTTGGTCACCGACAACAAGGGCCTGGGCAACATCCTGAAGGTGGAGGTCGTAACAGATCGAGATGTCCATCTTCAAGTCGTGGACATTCCTGACGGAGACCTTCTTCAAGACGCCCCTCACCTGTGGCTTCGAACTCAGGTACACCGTCTGCGGAGACAATGGGTCAGCTCATCCAATGATATATATATATATATACACAAGATCGTACATGAACTAAACATGGGATATTCTCCATTGCTCCCTCCTTTAAGTAGGGGGGGTAGGAAACGCCACACATATACTAAACAGTATATATATTATATATATATATACATACATGTTGACTTGTATGTATTATACCGTGTGACTATGTTCATCTCAAATAAAAAAAATAAATACTAACACAAAAATTCATAGTCTATGAATAATTGCCTTCAAAACCTGCTCTAAATCTAAAATAATAATCTTATGCAAGAAAAATCCCATCCTATAAATGTCCTATTATATATATATATATATATATATATATATATATATATATATCTTTCCCTCCCTCCCACCTCTATAGTGTTGACGCTGGAGGCTCTCCTCCCTTTACCTTCTGAACCCAGAGGAAGTCGCAGGTCAACGTATCCTTCGAGTAGACGCAGAATACGGACTTCTCCCCCACCAGGAGCTCGCCTTCAGGACCCTCTCGCCTCTCGAACACGGGCTCTTCGACCAGGGCGCCTCCCACGTCTTTATCCAGGTCGTCCGTGTGCGTAATCTCGGCCACGAAGTCGTCTGGGTCCCTCTCGCCTTCGTCAGGAACAGGATCGCTGCCTCCTTCAGGAGCCGGGATCATCGCTTCAGCTTCGCTATCGACCGGGTCTCCAGCTCCTGAAGGAGGGTCGCCGGCTGTGGCGCGGGGGTCGATAGCAGTGGGGGCCTGGTCGATCGCTGGTGCCTCCTCAGCTGCTTCAGCGGGGACCTGAGCCACTTCAGGTGCTTCAGGAAGGGCCTGGGCCACTTCAGGGGACCCCTGAGCGACTCCAGGGGCTTCAGGAAGGACCTGGGCGACTTCAGGTCCTTCAGGAGAGACCTGGGGCACTTCACGTCCTTCAGGAGAGACCTGGTCCACTTCACCTCCTTCAGGAGGAACCTGGCCCTCTTCAGCTGGCGGGAGGAGCTGTTCCTTCGCGTCTTCGACAGGTTCCTGGACGAGGTCCTTGGCGTCCCCTTCCTTCCCAGGGTCAGCGGTGTGGTGGACGCCGTTGGCGATCACGGGGCTTCCCAGCGCAGCGCCAACCACCACCGTCAGCGCCGCCAGCAGGAAGGTCCTCCTCCTACCCGACATATTCCTCAATGAAAGAGAGACAAAAAAAATTTATCTTTTAATTTTTGGCCTTAAATTTCAAACTAGGACTATTTTTCTGCCTTAAATCTGAAACTAGGATTATTTATTTGACTTTACCTTAAAATAATAAGATTATTTCATTTGCTTTTACCTTATAAGATTATTTTTTTCAGCCTTAATCTAAAATAATAAGATTATTGGCCTTTAACCTTAAAATAAAGTGTCTTTCTGCCTTACTCTAAAAGTAAGGTTCAAAAAAAGATTATTTAATTTTCCTTTACCTGAAAATAAGATTATATTTTCTGCCTTACACCTTAATATAGGATTATTTTATTTGTCTTAACCTTAAAATATAATTACCTTATTTGCTTTAACCTTAAAATAAAGTGTCTTTCTGCCTTACTCTAAAAGTAAGGTTCAAAAAAAGATTATTTAATTTTCCTCTACCTGAAAATAAGATTATATTTTCTGCCTTACACCTTAATATAGGATTATTTTATTTGTCTTTACCTTAAAATATGATTACCTTATTTGCTTTAACCTTAAAATATAATTTTTTTTGCCTAAACCTTAAGGTTAATATTTTTTCCTTTACCTTCACGGATCGAGGCTGGCCCAGTTCGTTTTCTTCCAATCTAACCTACACGAGCCAGTAACCTATTCAACACCATCCCATCCCATCCCATCCCATCCCATCCCATCCCATCCCATCTATTCCATAGGACGGGTGGTTATACCCCCACGCCTTCTTGCCTTGCTCTCGCGTGTCGTGGACACACACGAAGTCCAAACATTGAATAACCACAGTGGCATTATACAACCTTGTGGGTATTCACTCACTCCCCCCACACACCGAGGCGTTAGTGTGGGCACCCACACTCCACTCCACTCCCTCCCCCACACACCGAGGCGTTGGTGTGGGCACCCACACTCCACTCCACTCCACTCCCTCCCCCACACACCGAGGCGTTCGTGTGGGAAGCCACACTCCACTCCACTCCCTCCCCCACACACCGAGGCGTTCGTGTGGGAAGCCACACTCCACTCCACTCCCTCCACCACACACCGAGGCGTTCGTGTGGGAAACTCCACTCCACTCCCTCCACCACACACTGAGGCGTTCGTGTGGGCACCCACACTCCACTCCACTCCCTCCCCCACACACCGAGGTGTTCGTGTGGGCACCCACACTCCACTCCACTCCACTCCCTCTCCTCTCCCACACACACACCTCCACAG
>NC_092263.1:12248747-12253747 GCF_036320965.1 Panulirus ornatus | reverse complement strand
AGCACAACCTACACTCGAGCCCTCTTAACACAGCACAACCTACACTCGAGCCCTCTTAACACAGCACAACCTACACTCGAGCCCTCTTAACACAGCATAACCTACACTCGAGCCCTCTTAACACAGCACAACCTACACTCGAGCCCTCTTAACACAGCACAACCTACACTCGAGCCCTCTTAACACAGCACAACACACCCTCGACCCTTCTAACACAGCAAAACCCTGCATCGAGCCCTCTAACAGAGCCCACCTAAGTATCGAACCCTCTAACATGGCACAACCCAGCTTTAACACAACTCAGTCAAGGTTCGGCCTTTTTTAACATAGCACAACCTAGCTGCGACCCCTCTCATACAGCTAAGCTTAGCTTCAAACCCCTTTAACACAGCTTAGCCTAGCAATGACCCTTCTAACACAGTTCATCCCAATCTCATCACCCTCTAACCCAGCTAAGCATGCAACACCTCTAACATAGCTTAGTGTAGCCTCTAACACAGCTGAACCTAACCTGAACCCCCCCTTCTAACACAGCTGAACCTAACTTCAACCCCCCCCCTTCTAACACAGCTGAACCTAACCTGAACCCCCCCTTCTAACACAGCTGAACCTAACTTCAACAACCCCCTCTTCTAACACAGCTGAACCTAACCTGAACCCCCCCTTCTAACACAGCTGAACCTAACTTCAACCCCCTCTTCTAACACAGCTGAGCCTAACACAGCTCACCTCAAGCCAGAAAAAAACCCCTTCATATCCAGTCTTCCTAACACGGTAGAAATAGAACACCAAGGAACCCCTACACAGACCACCCCTCCTCCTCACCATAGACCAAGCTGGGTCTGTGTGAGAACAGACCATCGCTAACCACACACACACACAGACCTCCTCTTCCCCGACTCTTTTCCCCAACAGCGATCAATATGGTTCAAACAACACGAAGGCCATCAAAAAAGGGTTGAAAGAAAAAGGTAAGAAATGGATTAATAAGACGCCAAAGGTGCTTGTTAGACCCGAGGAGGAGTTTGAATCCATACCTTAATAGTTCGAAGAGGACAAAGGTTCATCCTCGAATATTTGGTCGTCACATAGAAACTGTGGGAAGCAGCAGTCACACAAGCGAGCCTCGAGTGTGAGAGGGACACACATACATACATACACACACACGAACACACACACACACCCACGAGAGCATAGTGGCCAACCCACACCCGCAGAACACGGCAAAACATCTTAAGAGTATTACTGAGGATGGTTGATTGGAGTGGAATCCCCTTTGGGGAAACTGATGAGGAGAAAGGATTTTAATTCCTCTCTCTCTCGCACGCAACCAGGGAAATGGACACTTCCTCGTCTTATTCATGTGAGCGAATGAATCCCCCTTAACAAGTGTATTACTGAGGATGGTTGATTGGAGTAGAATCGCCTTTTAGGAAACTAATGAGAAAGGATTTTAATTACTCTTTCTCTCGCACGCAACCAGGGAAATGGACACTCTCTCGTCCTATTCATGTGAGCGACTGAATCCTCCTTAAGATACAACGCTACTACTGACAAGATATAGTCACTACACCTGTACAACGCCATTAGCTTTTTTGGAGGATTTCGTGACCATGATGGTGTGTTGGGGTGTGTATATCCAGGCGAGAGATGGAGGATTTGGTTATAACCAATACATCACACACGAGTTATTCACTGGTCTATCCAGGCGAGAGATGAAGGACTTGGTTAGAACCAATACGCGAGTTATTGGTTATACACCGAAGACACAAGGAGCACAAGAGGTGAAGTATATAGGTAAAAACACCGCCATTGGACACACACACTTAGCGGCTCCAAATATCCATATAAATTATCCATATAAATTATCAAATTGTGAGAGGGAATTGGATCCTAAGTGCCACAGAAAGACGAGTCGAGTTTTAAAAGCTGGAAACACTATATAAGTTAGAGCAATAACCGGATATTTGGAACAGTGTGGTCCGTGGTACAAGTTAGAGCAATAACCGGATATTTGAAAGCTTCAGTGTGGTCCGTGGTACAAAAAAAGGCAATGTCTACGATTGTAAACAGACGAGCTAGTCAAACATCGAATTACTTCAAGATACAGAATGACGTAGGACTTAGGAAAGAAATAATGTTTGCATCTGTCTCCCTCGTTCACTTAACAAGGACCTTAAACAACCTTACACCCTCGTTCACCTAACAAGGACCTTAAACAACCTTACAGTAGGGGAAACATACAGTGGCACTAGGTTCCCTGGAAGGTGTTGGGAGAGAAGAAGAAAAGAAAAGAGGCGAAATCAATCCAAAGTGGAAATGGAAGATAAGAGAAGAATGGCTTTAATTAGATAGACGATTAGTATTATATATTTAACTAGGTCGTTAGAGCGGCGGAACGCACCAGCTATTTCGTGTGTGAGTTAAGGACAAAAAAAAAAAAAATATTACGTGTCACTGGCAGATGTTAAGGTCAAAGCTCATTTAATGAAGGTGTGTGTGTGTGTGTGTGTGTGTGTGTGTGCTTGACTTTTACGAAGAGCAGCTTTTTTTGAAGAGTCTGTGATAAAGAAAACGGAGTGCCATTCAGGGGGGAAAAGGAAGAGTTTTGCCTCATAACTCCATACCTAACAACTTATTAAACATGGAAAGGTTAGTTTCGAGTGCGAAAGAAGATATTCCAACACTAAAATGACGCTATACAGTGGCAAAAACGAGTTAAGACACACCAGAGAACACGGAGTATAACCGTAGAAAACGGGCGTCCGTCTTGCAAGGCATCCATATACCTAACAACCTAACATCTTTTAATCACCTTCTTCAGGTGTTAATAAATAGTTCACAGGCTCCATATAACCATCGGTGCGTATCGGGTCATGGCGTAGGATCACATGGGGTCACTAGTTAACAACCCTAAACCACCCGAGACCAATTAGCCTCGAACGAGGCGTACAATACACCCGGGTATTGGGGGAGGGGGGAAGGGTAACACTTTTAGCCTTCGTCTATGTCCTTCCCCACAAAAATACAAGGAAATTAACTATAATACAGCTACAGTACCTACTGTAGTGCTGAATTATACATCGCTACGCCTCGTTACAGTACCTGAATGAGTCGTTGACGCTGCTGAAGGCTATTGGCTGATGGGTTCCTTCGCGTCGGGGCTCCAGCCTTCCATGGACACTTTTCCAGTTTTCCAGACCGTCCCGTTCCCTTGCGTCATCTTCCGAAGCCACCTGGGTCGTTGCTCGTCTCTTACGCAATCCGTGGGCCGTGCGTAGTTCCGCCATTAGGAGAAATAAGCGACACAAAGGTGAAAATACGAAGCAGAGCGGAGCGCCTCCTTCCCCGTGTCTACCCGGCCATTAGACCCACAATGCAATGTTTGTTTACATGACGTCACGGCTTCGCCAATGGCGCTTCGAAATTTTTTTTTAAGATGAAATATTTCGTAAATCATACACCCATTTACCTTGTAACGTTGGTCGGGAAGGTAAAATGAATTTACGTAGTGGTATTATATGATGTAATTTGCGTTTAGCTGTGATTGTAATACCGAAATAAACTCTTTTAATATCGAGAAGAAACAATATGTTTCGAGCACATTTGCCGTTTCGAATGGAATTTCGGATAGAATCATTTAAAACAATACGTACTTCAATATTTCCTATTTTCTTGATAGTAAACGAAGCTTTTCCTTGGCTAATATTACTTCAATTACTCTTCCTTCATCGCTTTATCAACAGGATATGTAAACATGTCCATATCTTTATCGCTTTATCTCACATATTCGTTAAAACAAACCTGAACCAACCCAGTATAATGGTTGCAAGCGTTCATGTATTTGGTACACACTTGCAAGATATTAAATTCGCCTTTAATATTCTAAACTTATATAGCCTCAACTATGTTCATATTTTGTGCTGAAATTTCTCAATGAAATGTTAATAAACTTTATAACGTATGGTTAGGTTTTAACGCCATAAAAAAAAGATGTAATGATAAAATATATATATTTTTGTTTCCTGGTGGCAACTGCTACTGATTGTAGCGCAGCCACAGGAAGAAAAACCCCTTTAAAAGGACTCCTTCAGGAGGGGTGTGGGTGGGTTATACACACACACACACCATACAATAAACACATCAGTTATTTACTTATTTATCATCGTCTTTATCATACACATCAGTTATTCAGTTATTGATCATCGTCTTTATCATTTACTAATACAGGAATGGTAAAAAAAATAAAGATGACACAGATTAACAAGGATATCTTTTTATTATTTTTCATCACACAAACACCACAGTATTAGATCAAAGATATGAAAGTGGTCCAGATCATTTACATATATAGAAATTTCTATCTAAAGAACTAACAATATTATAAACCACTTCCGGTCCTATGTAGCATATATAGTTTTATATATATATATATATGTATATATATATATATTTTTTTTTCTCTATAGAATTCTATACGAAAAGAAAGAAAAATATTGAAGCGTTTGAATATGTTTTCTATCATTAGGAAGTGGCTGAGGCACAAGAAGTTATATATATATATAGAAAGTGTCATATATAGAAAGTGTCATATATAGAAAGTGTCATAGATTAGCAATGTTGGGCTCTAAGTACAAGTTGTGTAAGGTCCAATATGCTCTCTTATAACTATACCTATTGACAATGAAATGACAAAGATATCAACATTGGTTTATATATATATATATATATATATATATATATATATATATATATATATATATATATATATATATATATAGAATATCTTTTTACAAAATACATATCAACTATTAGAAAAATATCACTTAACAGAAAATGTACATATATAGATAAATCCAAGGTGATTTGATGTAATGCCACATATATATATATATATATATATATATATATATATATATATATATATATATATATATATATATATATATATATATATATTAACAAAAATTGAGTAGAACTGATGAGAATGCTGAACAAAG
>NC_092263.1:12236247-12243747 GCF_036320965.1 Panulirus ornatus | reverse complement strand
AAACACTTGGTCAGTGGGAGACGCTGCTTGCTCCTACATAAAAATCTATATCTATATACACAACGACACCCTTCGGAACGAGGTCATTTACCAGAGTAAATGTAATTCATTTATTCGATAGACGGAGGAAAGCATTTAGAAATGTCCGTACATCTGCGCGTGGGAATAGATTTATTTCATAGGGGGATACAGCGGTTCGAAGCTGTATAGAAATCTACAGTCTAGATCAAGAATAAAATAGAAATGACTTCAGTAGAACATTATTGTCCATATATATATATATATATATATATATATATATATATATATATATATATATATATATATATATATATAAATATATATATATATATATATACATATATATATATATATATATATATATATATATATATATATATATATATATATATATATATATATTCTTTTTTTCTATATACTACAGTGTACTTTATATAGGAAACATTCTTGAGTGTGTCTGTGTGTGTGGAATCTAAAGATTTCATTGATCCTTGTGTCCTCCATGAAGACATAGATGTTAGAGAAAGGAACAAGTCAAGTTCTTAGAAAACGGGATGCTAGTATATACTTAGTTGGCGTGGGCGGGGCGACCTACCCACTGGATATCTAAGAAGATATATTGAATATGACGTGTTTCAGTACCCCATCTACTGGAATACGACGCAAATATATGTGTTTATATCATATATATATATATATATATATATATATATATATATATATATATATATATATATATATATATATATATATATAAATATATATATATATATATATATATATATATATATATATATATATATATATATATATATATATATATATATATATAACACCTTAAGACTGTACTAAATTACTAGATTGTAAAATCACAGAGTGTTAGAAAGAGAATATCTCTAATCCTAGAGCATGTGGCATTTGACATCATCAAAATCAAATTTCAAAATGCAGTAGTTCCCTACACAGAGCAATACATCCATCTAGAGAAATTCATCTAAACCATCATCACATTCGAAGTCTATTGGGAAGAAAATACTATACAGATCAAGCACTGACATATAAAATATATATATATATATATATATATATATATATATATATATATATATATATATATATATATATATATATTTATCTATTGATAACACGATAGAATATGCTATTTAAGGTGTTTTGAAATCACAATGCTCTTTCGAGAAAGATAACATTAGAATAAATTTATGGAATCTATTGTCTCTAACAGTTATCTATCTATCTATCTTAGGAGAAATGCATATAGAGTTTGTATATCTTAGCTCAGCACCAATGCTTCTCCGATAGATGTATATAGATTCATATACATGTATCGCCCTTTCCTCGGTGACGTAATCAACAAAGGAGCGAATGCCAATGAGGGGAAAAAAATATATAAATTTATATATTCCACTGACTTTCGCAAAACTCCTCTCTCTTCCCTAAAGAGCAATTTTTTTTTTTTACCTTACGTACGGGCGTAAACCCTAAACCAAAAGAAGATTTGGAATGTGTAGGCCCCCCCAAAAATGCTCAAGAAAGAAAATATACATTACGAAGGAAACTCCAAAAATATATACATTGCGAAGGAAACTCCAAAAATATACATTAAGAAGGAAACTCCAAAAAGATATACATTACGAAGGAAACTCCAAAAATATATACATTGCCAAGGAAACACCAAAAATATACATTACGAAGGAAACTCCAAAAATATATACATGAAGGAAACTCCAAAAAATAAACTAAATGTATATATATATACACACACCACAGCAATCTAAAACACGAGTATGGCATTGTCTTGCCCAATACCTGAAGATCGGGGTGTCTATCTCCCCTACCAATTCTATTGACAATATCACCCTTCTCTCTCTCTCTCTCTCTCTCTCTCTCTCTCTCTCTCTCTCTCTCTCTCTCTCTCTCTCTCTAACCTGTCTGTTGTGGATCGAAAGAAAGTTACCTGTGCATCTAAAGATATACTGTTATCTCTTGGTTGTGCATCTAAAGATACTGTTATCTCTTGGTTGTGCATCTAAAGATATACTGTTATCTCTTGGTTGTGCATCTAAAGATACTGTTATCTCTTGGTTGTGCATCTAAAGATACTGTTATCTCTTGGTTGTGAATGGAAAGATACTGTTATCTCTTGGTTGTGCATCTAAAGATACTGTTATCTCTTGGTTGTGAATCTAAAGATACTGTTATCTCTTGGTTGTGCATCTAAAGATACTGTTATCTCTTGGTTGTGCATCTAAAGATACTGTTATCTCTTGGTTGTGCATCTAAAGATACTGTTATCTCTTGGTCGTGCATCTAAAGATACTGTTATCTTTTGGTTGTGCATCTAAAGATACTGTTATCTCTTGGTTGTGCATCTAAAGATACTGTTATCTCTTGGTTGTGCATCTAAAGATACTGTTATCTCTTGCTTGTGCATCTAAAGATACTGTTATCTCTTGGTTGTGCATCTAAAGATACTGTTATCTCTTGGTTGTGCATCTAAAGATACTGTTATCTCTTGATTGTGCATCTAAAGATACTGTTATCTCTTGGTTGTGAATCTAAAGATACTGTTATCTCTTGGTTGTGAATGGAAAGATACTGTTATCTCTTGGTTGTACATCTAAAGATACTGTTATCTCTTGGTTGTAAATCTAAAGATACTGTTATCTCTTGGTTGTGAATGGAAAGATACTGTTATCTCTTGGTTGTGAATCTAAAGATACTGTTATCTCTTGGTTGTGCATCTAAAGATACTGTTATCTCTTGGTCGTGCATCTAAAGATACTGTTATCTCTTGGTTGTGCATCTAAAGATACTTTAATCTCTACTGTTGTGAATGGAAAGATACTGTTATCTCTAGTTGTGCAGCTAAAGATACTATTATCTCAACTTGTGAACCTAGATATACTCATATCTGTTACTTGGAATTAAGTGAAACTCGTAATTAAATAAAAGAGAGGAAAAATCAAAGCACTTTGGACAATTACACTTACAATCTGTTTGGGGTGGTTGTGAATGTGTGTTCCTGTACTGTAGTACACCCACAGTACAGCCACAATGTACTATAATAGTGATGTGAAAACCTATCATGTCAAAGTAGGTCTCATATATATATATATATATATATATATATATATATATATATATATATATATATATATATATATATAAGGCAATCCTGACCTTCATTCATCATTCTAGTTCATCATTCATCATACAGTTGTAAATTGGTTTTATATTGATGGATGAATGACACCATTTGAAGAAGAGAGAGATGCATACACAACACACCATGCAGAGCTGAGGGTCAAACGTATCAGGTCAAATTGGGAAGACAACTTTTCTTGTTTCGACATATTCTCCAACGTGAACACCATTGGTCTTGCTTCTACATATTCTCCAACGTGATGACAACAGTCCTTGTTTCTACATATTCTCCAACGTGAACACAATTGGTCTTGCTTCTACATATTCTCCAACGTGATGACAACTGCTCTTGCTTCTACATATTCTCCAACTGAACACAACTGGTCTTGCTTCTACATATTCTCCAACTGAACACAATTGGTCTTGCTTCTACATATTCTCCAACTGAACACAATTGGTCTTGCTTCTACATATTCTCCAACATGAACACAACTGGTCTTGCTTCTTCATATTCTCCAACTGAACACAATTGGTCTTGCTTCTACATATTCTCCAACTGAACACAACTGGTCTTGCTTCTACATATTCTCCAACTGAACACAATTGGTCTTGCTTCTACATATTCTCCAACTGAACACAATTGGTCTTGCTTCTACATATTCTCCAACTGAACACAACTGGTCTTGCTTCTACATATTCTCCAACTGAACACAATTGGTCTTGCTTCTACATATTCTCCAACGTGATATGTCAACTACTTCTGGGGGGGAGGGGTGGGGGGAGTAAAGAATCATAAAAAAAAGGTGTTTCAAATCCACACACAATCATGGTGCGAGAGTTCACGAGGAAGTGTAAGTACAATATGAGATACAGAAATACTGAAGGACTGTGTTTCCTATAAGTACTGCCAGCTGTGACAAAGATTCTAGTGCACAATACCTAGAACATACATAGAAAAGACAAAAATACACAAAATACCACAGTCGGTATTGTATCATACCACAGACAGTACTGTGTCATACCACAGTCGGTATTGTATCATACCACAGACAGTACTGTATCATACCACAGACAGTACTGTATCATACCACAGTCGGTTCTGTGTCATACCACAGTCGGTATTGTATCATACCACAGTCGGTATTGTATCATACCACAGTCGGTATTGTATCATACCACAGTCGGTATTGTATCATACCACAGTCGGTATTGTAGCAGGGGGTTTAAGAGACAAAAAATATGACCATGTATCATATGGTATACAATATGACCATGTATTATATGGTATACAATATGACCATGTATCATATGGTATACAATATGACCATGTATTATATGGTATACAATATGACCATGTATCATATGGTATACAATATGACCATGTATTATATGGTATACAATATAACCACGTATTATATGGTATACAATATGACCATGTATTATATGGTATACAATATAACCACGTATTATATGGTATACAATATGACCATGTATTATATGGTATACAATATAACCACGTATTATATGGTATACAATATAACCACGTATTATATGGTATACAATATGACCATGTATTATATGGTATACAATATGACCATGTATTATATGGTATACAATATAACCACGTATTATATGGTATACAATATGACCATGTATCATATGGTATACAATATAACCACGTATTATATGGTATACAATATAACCACGTATTATATGGTATACAATATGACCATGTATTATATGGTATACAATATAACCACGTATTATATGGTATACAATATGACCATGTATTATATGGTATACAATATAACCACGTATTATATGGTATACAATATAACCACGTATTATATGGTATACAATATGACCATGTATTATATGGTATACAATATAACCACGTATTATATGGTATACAATATGACCATGTATTATATGGTATACAATATGACCATGTATTATATGGTATACAATATGACCATGTATTATATGGTATACAATATGACATCTGGGCCATCATTACCATGAGACAGGGGATATGTAGGATAAATATAGTATCATAAAATGACATAGTCTATGTGAAAGTGACCTATATTCTATGTGAAAGTGACATATTCTATGTCTCATTAGTCTTCACTTCTATTCTCCTCTTTAGCTGAACGAGAAGGGCTATACAACCAGTCTTTGACATCATACCACACTACATAGTCTATTTGGGGGAAGATTTATATATATATATATATATATATATATATATATATATATATATATATATATATATATATATATATATATATATATATATCAATAAATAAACACAACCCCAACAGGTGTTTATCATTACAATTCACTCACGTGTGTGTGTGTGTGTGTGTGTGTGTGTGTGTGTGTGTGTGTGTGTGTGTGTGTGTGTGTGTGGGTGTGGGTGTGGAGCGTAAACAATGACCAATTTGAGCGTTTATCCACAATCAGTCCATCACAGCAGTACTCGTGTAAAATCCCTATAGACTAAGTCACATCCCTCATAATGAGGGAGGAAGGAGGTGGGTGGTTGAGGGGAGAGAGAGAGAGAGAGAGAGGGGAGGTGAGGGGAAGGGGGTCGTCTTCGTCCCTCCCTCCCTCCCTCCTCCTTCATCCTTCACTTCCCAACTAACCAACCGCATCTCATCTTCTGACAAGCCATCACTCCGGGGGTCTCTTAATAGGCCAATGAGGGTCTGGTAGTTACACCACCCTAATGGGGGGGGGGGGGGAGGGGCCTAATGGTGATACCATCATGTCAAGACCCATAAGACATTGGGTGGGTGAGGGGGCGAGGGTGTGTGTGTGTGTGTGTGTGTGTGTGTGTGTGTGTGTGTGTGTGTGTGCCGTCCTGAAGGGGGGGCGCGGCGCGCGCCCGTTTCTTTTCCAATCTTCCCCGACCAATCACAGAGCAGAGGTCCTCTTCGTTCGTCTTGGGAAACACAGACTTACGACTTGCTGGAGAAAAGTTGATACTGCGAAATTGGAAAAAAAAAAAAGAAGAAAAAAAAAATCAGTAAGAAGAAAAAAATTGGAAAAATTTAATCTATTAAATTTTTAAATTTGTGTGATGTAATCCTCAAAAATGAAAAAAAAACAAGTTATTCATATATTATCTATCAAACAAGTTATCTATATATCATCTATCGTCTGTCTCACTTATGGCCCCATAGTCTTTTCTGTAATGTAACTATAAATGAAAACAATGAAATAAATTTGTTATTCATGTATTATTTATTATCTGTATCACTTAAGACCATAGTCTTTCATTCTGTAATGTGATATAGATGGTCTTATGTTTAATAATGCGTCATAAATGGCTTATTTCAAATATCACTTAAAACTCTTATATCTCCCAGTGTATATGAGGATATACCATGAGACTTATAAGACTAAAAATCATGCTTTAGCATCGTATCTTGTGACATGATTATACTCTATATGAATGCTTATCAGACTTAATGTAGGAATAAAACATAAAAAATTGGACTTAATGTTGGAATAAAACATTAAAAATTGGACTTAATGTTGGAATAAAACATTAGAAATTGGACTCAGTGGAAGATTAAGACATTAAAAATTGGACTCAATGGAATAATAAGAAATTAAAATTGGATTCAATAGAGGAATAAAACATGAAAAATTAGACTCAATGGAAAGAAAAAAAACATGAAACATTAGACTCAATGGAAAGAAAAAAAAAAATCAAAAATTGGACTCAATGGAAGAAAAAAAACATTAAAAATTGGACTCAATGGAGGAATAAAGAAAAATTAAAATTTGGGAAAATTAAAGTCTTATGTACCGTATTTTACTATCAATAACCATAGAACCTTCTGATCTCAACTAGTACTCCAATGAATAACAAGTTAAACCTAACCCTCTCGCGAACCTAGACTTCATCAACTTCACACATTTTTTTCACCCCCTAATTACATCACAAAAAAAAATGTCCCAAAAAATATATATATATAACATCATCACAAGACACGAAACAACAGTCATGCAGTCTATATAACATCACAACAACCTATAGAATTCTATATATAGTGGTATAGAAGGCTTAATAAAAGTAACATCTCTACTGCTTGTGGGTGGGACTAGGAAATACCATAGTGTCCCCTCGTTTCCCGCAAGCAACCGCCAGATGAAGGAAAATGGAAACTGTTTTATATATATATATATATATATATATATATATATATATATATATATATATATATATATATATATATATATATATATATATTGGAAAGGATCACAATTTTGCGCGTGATCAAGATATTCCTATGAGTCCAA
>NC_092263.1:12228747-12231247 GCF_036320965.1 Panulirus ornatus | reverse complement strand
TACGTGTATCATGTTCACACTGACAGTGAGTGAAGTGGCTGCCAGAACAGTTTACCATTGTTCGATGGAACTTGAAGAACAGGTCAGCAGACAATTTTCTGTCAATATCTGATGTGTTGGTCATCAATCAACAATGAATTTCACATCGACGTCTCAAAATTCTATATATGAGATCTCTAATTATCAATCTCTTTAGTTGTATCATCTATAAGGTATTCAAGTTGAATAGTTTGCCTTTTATTCATAACATTAATTAGCAATTCTAATAGCAAAGTCACATACATTATTAGCAAGCTCGTTAACATACCAATAAACTTATTTATTAACGTACTTTTATTTTTCTTCTAAGATCATGATTTTGGTCTATCTGAAATTAAATTGCATTTGACACATTACGCCAACCTTTTCTTTCTTAGTCCCATGACGAACGTAAACTGTCTAGCTCTCTACCACAACGGCATCTGTTCTCTGTCCTATGGAAAAAAACCGTTCATTTGTTGAAGCACAGAAAGTTCACACGAGATCTAAGTCATAACCCTAGGGAGAAATAGGGAAGCCATCATTCAATTCTAGACACTTAAAAAAAAATTAGAATTAAGACAAAAAAGAGAAACTAAAGATAATCACATAATCACATCAGGAAATACGACAATTGAGAAGGGGGTTTACTGAACACTTACATACAATACATGAAGACGTTATTTACCGAGTGATGAACAGTTATATATAACATAAGATGTTCTTTAACCTTAACAGAAATATCGAAATGTATTTCATGTTTTCAAGAACTTACTCTGAAGGCATAAATAAGGCAGACTTTTTATATATAACATTCGATGATGTTTATAATCTCACATTCTCAACTTTCATTAAGAATCGTACGAATATCAATTGCTAAGTTATACACAAATGTCATTAAATGAAACATTCAGTAGCCCAAAAAATAATTTTTAATGATAAAAACCAACGTTTTGAACTACTGTGTTTAGTTTGCATCACTCCATAAAATACGAAAGTATGAAGGTAATTATAAGTTTGATTCTACCCAACACACACTATAAGAAAGTACAAATTGCAGCCACTCATTGGTAAAGTGATAAAGAAAATTTACCCAAATCCTGGGAAAACAGAGACTATTATATACACAATCTTCAAGGACAATAAAAAGATGAAAAAAAAAAATCTTAAGTAAAGGTGAGAATACAAGTCTTCTTTCATCACACACACATGCATTAGAGTGTCAAGAGAAAGATTAATTGAATTGCATGATAAATGCAGGAGCATAATGAACCTTTGATTCTGGAAGGCATAATTGATCTCCATATACGTAGGACTATATTCTATTTTGCAAAAGACTGAATGAGGCACAAAAAAAAAAAAATCTATTGACATTGAATTAAGAGGATATCGTAACTTGACTAAATTGAATTAAAATTTCGTGATCTTTTGAAATGTTGAATTAAGATGATATCATCATATCACACTAAACTGAATTAAGAAGGCATCAACATATTCTAATTAAACTGAAACTGAATCAAGAAATCATATTTTGACTAAATTGAATTAAGAAGACATCATCATTTTTTTAAGATGATATCATAATTTAATCTAAAAAAAAATCTACAATAACTACGACTACAAAATATTATTCTAGTTACCATAAGATTCCAATATACCCCAAAATTCTAGAATAAAAATCAGATTAATTCCGAGAACAGAATCTAAGTTTTGAAATAAAATCTTGTTCCTCAGTTAACCAAGAAATAGCCAAAGTGTGCAGACACAAATTGTCATGAAAGGTAATCAAGTTAACCAAGAAATAGTCAAAATATATACAGACATAAACTGGCATGAAACCAAAGTAAAATACTTAAGAATAAAGGTTTTTTTTGTAGGCCACACAGAGAAATGAATATCATTCCACACACTACATCTAAGGATATACAAACATAAAGTGACATATATGTTGAGCAGTTTAACCTGCTTCTGTATCTACGTACATACAGACAAAAAGGAAAAATATTAGGTAGGAAAACATATGAAATCTAAGATATTGAAAGAAAAGACTATTAGATTGGCTCAATGATGTTGAATCAAAGCATACCTGACCATGGTGTGGGTGACACTTAACAAATGAAGCCACAGTGCTAACGAGTTCTTTAACTTACATAAGAATTATATAAGAAGAAAATGAAATGTTCCAAAAAAAAAAAAGGAAAAAAAAATTTTTTGACGCTGGACCAGGCGTTAGCTATTATATGAATGCACCAAATACATGGATAACACATTTAAGATAGCTTTACCTACGTGACACATTTAAAATAGTTATACCTCATCAACATTTAAAAATAGCTGCATCTAATCAACATTTAAAATAGTTACACCTGATCAACATTTAAAATAGTTACACCTAATCAACATTTAAAATAGCTACACCTAATCAACATTTAAAATAGTTACACCTAATCAACATTTAAAATAGTTACACCTAATCGACATT
>NC_092263.1:12211247-12226247 GCF_036320965.1 Panulirus ornatus | reverse complement strand
AGAATGAGGGAAGAATGAGGAAGGGAGGATGAGGAAGAATGAGGATTAGGAAGAATGAGGGAAGAATGAGGGAAGAATGAGGGAAGAATGAGGAGGAAGCAATCTGGTCTCAGAACATTCTACGTAACATATATATATATATATATATATATATATATATATATATATATATATAATCATCATTGAATAAGCAATGCTGGAGAGTAATTAGGGTTTAAGGAAGGGGTAATTAGTCGAAGGAAGTTCACATACTGGGGGGATACAAAGGACCCACTCTATTAACTACCAGGGTAACAGACGTACAGGTAACGATGGTTCATTAATTCATATGGAGAGATGATGAAGGGCTGGGAAGGTTCATCACTGGGTACTGAATGTATGGGAGGATGGCACGTACGTGGGCGAGGACTTGCCACTGTCTTGCACCATGTGAACGATGGTACGGGATAATAATGTGATAATGAAATGCAAATTAGACCCTCCCTCCCTTACGTCACATGTAAGATGCAGACGTTTACGTATGTAAAAAGGGTAATTAAGTCTTATGACAACCGTAAGACTGGGTAGTTAAGTGTTTTGAAGGGTAATTAAGTCTTACAACAGTAAGATTGGGTAATTGTTTTGAAGGGTAATTAAGTCTTTATAACAACCGTAAGACTGGGTAATTAAGTGTTTTGAAGGGTAATTAAGTCTTACAACAGTAAGATTGGGTAATTAAGTGTTTTGAGGGGTAATTAAGTCTTATGACAACTGCAAGACTGGGTAATTAAGTGTTTTGAAGGGTAATTAAGTCTTACAACCGTAAGACTGGGTAGTTAAGTGTTTTAAAGGGTAATAAAGTCTTATGACAACCGTAAGACTGGGTAATTAAGTGTTTTAAAGGGTAATAAAGTCTTATGACAACCGTAAGACTGGGTAATTAAGTGTTTTGAAGGGTAATTAAGTCTTACAACCGTAAGACTGGGTAGTTAAGTGTTTTAAAGGGTAATAAAGTCTTATGACAACCGTAAGACTGGGTAATTAAGTGTTTTGAAGGGTAATTAAGTCTTATGACAACCGTAAGACTGGGTAGTTAAGTGTTTTGAAGGGTAATTAAGTCTTACGACAACCGTAATTAAGTGTTCTTTTCTTTCGTTAATTAGACTGAACAAAGAATTCTAATTTTCTTATTTTTGTGGTCAAGTCCTTTCCCAGCTACGTAAGGGAGCGCCTCAGTGCGCCCCATTCAGCAGCAGGGGGGTTCGGGCGCCCTGGCAGCCACACCAACACCAAAGCAGACGAGAGGTACAGAACACGATGATCCCGACGCGTCCAGGGACAAAGAGTGGGACACAGAGGGAAACATACCACACGCCACCGTGGCACAGACCAAACCACACGCCACCGTGGCACAGACCAAACCACACGCCACCGTGGCATAGACCGAACTACACGCCACCGTGGCATAGACCGAACCACACGCCACCGTGGCATAGACCGAACTACACGCCACCGTGGCACAGACCGAACTACACGCCACCGTGGCATAGACCGAACCACACGCCACCGTGGCACAGACCAAACCACACGCCACCGTGGCATAGACCGAACTACACGCCACCGTGGCACAGACCGAACTACACGCCACCATGGCATAGACCGAACTACACGCCACCGTGGCACAGACCGAGCCACACGCCACCGTGGCACAGACCGAACCACACGCCACCGTGGCACAGACCAAACCACACGCCACCGTGGCATAGACCGAACCACACGCCACCGTGGCATAGACCAAACCACACGCCACCGTGGCATAGACCAAACCACACGCCACCGTGGCATAGACCGAACTACACGCCACCGTGGCATAGACCAAACCACACCCCACCGTGGCACAGACCAAACCACACGCCACCGTGGCATAGACCGAACTACACGCCACCGTGGCACAGACCAAACCACACGCCACCGTGGCACAGACCAAACCACACGCCACCGTGGCATAGACCAAACCACACGCCACCGTGGCACAGACCGAGCCACACGCCACCGTGGCACAGACCAAACCACACGCCACCGTGGCACAGACCGAACTACACGCCACCGTGGCATAGACCAAACCACACGCCACCGTGGCACAGACCAAACCACACGCCACCGTGGCACAGACCAAACCACGCCACCGTGGCACAGACCAAACCACACGCCATCGTGGCATAGACCGAACCACACGCCACCGTGGCACAGACAGAACCACACGCCACCGTGGCACAGACAGAACCACACGCCACCGTGGCACAGACCAAACCACGCCACCGTGGCACAGACCAAACCACACGCCATCGTGGCATAGACCGAACCACACGCCACCGTGGCATAGACCGAACCACACGCCACAGTGGCATAGACCGGACCACACGCCACCGTGGCATAGACCAAACCACGCCATAGACCGAACCACGCCAACGTGGCACAGACCGAACCACACGCCACCGTGGCACAGACCAAACCACACGCCACTGTGGCACAGACCGAACCACGCCACCGTGGCACAGACCGAACTACACGCCACCGTGGCATAGACCGAACCACACGCCACCGTGGCACAGACCAAACCTCACGCCACCGTGGCATAGACCGAACCACACGCCACCGAGGCATAGACCGAACCACACGCCACCGTGGCATAGACCAAACCACACGCCACCGTGGCACAGACCAAACCACGCCATAGACCGAACCACGCCACCGTGGAACAGAGCAAACCACGCCACCGTGGCACAGACCAAACCACACGCCACCGTGGCACAGACCAAACCACGTCTTGTGGACGACAGGGATGACACAGCGGGGAGGAAAAATGCGGCGAGTCACAGACACCTTGATCAAAGAAGGAGGGAGGGAAAGGGAGGGAAGGGAGGGGGACGGAGGGAGGGAAGGAGAGGAGAGGGAGGGAGAGGAGAGGGAGGGAGAGGAGAGGAAGGGGGAGGGAGAGTTTTCTGGGCTCAGATAACCAAAGGGATTTAGAGGAGGGAGGGAGGGAGTGAGGAGGGAGGGAAGGAGGGAGGGAGGGAGGGAGGGAGGGAGGGAGGGAGGGTCAGAAAAAGAGGCTTGGAGGTATTTGCACAAGAGGGAGGGGGCAGGATGGAGTGAGGGAGCAGGAGGGAGGGAGGGAGGGAGTGAGGGAGCTAGGGAGGGAGGGAGGGGCGTTAATAATACCCCGAGATGAAGTTACTGTCTCCAGGGCAAAGCACAGACACAGACACACACACAAACACACACACATGGGGGGAGGGGGTTTAATTAACAGCATCCACCACCACAACCACCACACCACCACACCACCACACCACCACATCACCACCACAACCACCACACCACCACACCACCACAACCACAACCACCACACCACCACACAACCATCACCACCACACCACCACACCACCACACAACCACATCACCACACCACCATCACCACAACCACCACACCACCACACCACCACACCACCACAACCACTACACCACCACACCATCACCACCACACCACCACACCACCACACCATCACCACCACACCACCACACCATCACCACCACACCACCACACCACCACACAACCACATCACCACACCACCATCACCACAACCACCACACCACCACACCACCACACCACCACAACCACTACACCACCACACCATCACCACCACACCACCACACCACCACACCACCACCACACCACCACACCATCACCACCACACCACCACAACCACCACACCACCACACCACCACACAACCATCACCACCACACCACCACACCACCACACCACCACACCATCACACCACCACAACCACCACACCATCACCACCACCACACCACCACAACCACCACACCACCATCACCACAACCACCACACCACCATCACCACCACACCACCACATCACCACACCACCACTCCACCATCACACCACCACATCACCACACCACCATCACCATCACAACCACCACACCACCACACCATCACCACCACAACCACCACACCACCACACCACCATCACCACAACCACCACACCACCACACCACCACACCACCACACAACCACCACACCACCACACCACCACACCACCACACCACCACAACCACCACAACCACCACACCACCACACCACCACAACCACCACACCACCACACCACCACACCACCACACCATCACCACCACCACTCCACCACACCACCACACCACCACAACCACCACACCACCACACCATCACCACCACATCACCAGGTTACTGTGAGGTTCAAGACATGCCCAGGAGGCGACAGACTTCCATTAATAAAAAGGTGCCATAAAAAGGAAAGTTTAAATCCCACAACACCGACGTACATTTACAAGACCAAGCTGTTCACAATTTCCGACTCTTTCCGAAGCGAGACCAATGTACAGGAAAAACCAACAACACTTGAGTATGCTATAGGGGGAGCAACGCGATGAGCAAACCCATTTGAGTCCGAGGATAACCAGAAGCTAAGAAGTTGCAAGAAAACATAGTAATTCAAATTCTAAATCATTATTAAAGGAAGATAACATCTGGTTCTTCAATAAGGCCAAAGAGTACCAAGAAAAACCTCTAAAAACTTTTGGATTCACAATTTTACACAAGCCAACACAAACACCATCACACTTTGGCCTCCCCCACCGAAAAAAAAACCCACTTCGGTAACGGATGGAAGGGAATGCAAGAGACTGTGAACCGTAATAGAACTACAATATGACTTCTCCCACAGAGAGAGAGAGAGAGAGAGAGAGAGAGAGAGAGAGAGAGAGAGAGAGAGAGAGAGAGAGAGAGAGAGAGAGAGAGAGAGAGAGAGAGAGAGAGACTGTGTACTTCTCTCTATTTTCTTTACCAGTACGAGTAACATTTAAAGAGAGAGAGAGAGAGAGAGAGAGAGAGAGAGAGAGAGAGAGAGAGAGAGAGAGAGAGAGAGAGAAGGAGAGAGAGACTGCTCTTCTCTCTATTTTCTTTACCCGTGTCTAAAATGGATTAGCCCGGGTCTCCTGTGTGTTATACCTGAACACCCACCTGCAGTTATTACGCCCACTAGCTCCAGAGTGCAACAAGATAAAGTTTTAATGACATGAGAACAAAAGCAGACTTTGAACAGAACAACTTTTCTGAAAGCAAACCAAACACGAAGAGCAAAAGTTGTGGACCAATACGAAGGAACACGGACCCATGATCGAATAATTCCTGAGGCACAGGTTAGCCAGTATCTGGGACGTATTAAGCATAAACTAAGAGAAAAATAAGAGAGACATAAGGCACCAAGAAATACAAAAGTCTAGATATATCGAGAAAATACAATAGGGACATGTTATGAAAGCCTCTGTCCAAAGCAAGATGAACGTAAGCCACATTTGTCAACACAGTGGTACATAACTGAACATCTATGTGAAACAGAACATATATATATATATATATATATATATATATATATATATATATATATATATATATATATATATATATATATATACACATAGAGGAATACTAGAAAGAACAAAGACTTGCATCTACATATATAACAAAGTTGAAACACCAAAATAAACATCCTTGGATACAGAAAAGGTGATTTTCATTGACAATCTAAAGGACACCAGAGCCATCCTGATTGTACACACACACACACACACACACACACACACGCACGCACGCACGCAGAGTCTACAAGAAGAAAACGGCATGTTGACCCAAGCACTACACACAGGTACGAACGAAACAGAAAGAATATGGGCGAAAGACACACGGAAACGGGACGCCAAGACCAAAACAACAACAACAACAAAAACAACAACACGGGACGCTAAGACCAAAACAACAACAACAACAAAAACAACAACACGGGACGCTAAGACCAAAACAACAACAACAACACGGGACGCTAAGACCAAAACAACAACAACAACAACAACAACAACAAACAACAAAACGGGACGCCAAAAACCGCCGCCACAACAACTAAAAACAAAAACCAAAAAACAAAAACAAAAAAAAGGAAAACGGAGGACGAGGGGCCACACACAGAGAGCGCGAACCAATGACACACCAGAGACTCTAGACAAAACGAGAGAGAGAGAGAGAGAGAGAGAGAGAGAGAGAGAGAGAGAGAGAGAGAGAGAGAGAGAGAGAGAGAGACAGACACACACACACACACGCACACACAGGGTTTTTGAAACACCCGTTGTTTGACCTGCGGGCTAAGGCAGAGAGGCGGGGAGGGGTTGTGTCGTCGGGATGAATACAGGGACCCTCCACAAGTAGGCCCTCCACTTACCAAGGTGCGAGAAAGCTGTGGGTGGAAGAGAGAAAGAGAGAGAGCGAGAGAGAGGGGGGGAAAAAACACGCGTGGCATTAGACATGTGGAATAGGTAAGTCTACCCTCATTCCCCCTCCGTTTTCTCCGCCCTGGGAGTCTCGAAAGAAAATGAGGGTAGTCACACATTTCATTATATATATGTATATAAAATAACATTCAATACTTATCTATCTCTTTTCATGATATATAATAATATCTAATCCTTATCAAAATCTCAATAGAATGATTCTAAAGTAGATAATAGATTATAAAGGTCTACTCAAAGCTTCGATAATATACGTAAAATTGATTGGAAAATTTGTGTCCATATAGAATACATACACAAAATATATTAGCATAATCATAGAATATTATAGAATAATGACTTCAATATAGAATATAATATAATACATTCTTCATACTTAGGGAAATCATATGAGTTGAGAATATATATCAAAGCATATATCAAACTTGTATATATGGAAGAGTACAATGTGCTGTAATTTACATAATAATAGAATATATATATATATATATATATATATATATATATATATATATATATATATATATTGGTACGACCCTCGAACACGACGGTACGACCCCTTGAACACGACGTTACGACCCTTGAGCACGACGGTACGACCCTTAAACACGACGGTACGACCCTTGAACACGACGGTACGACCCTTGAACACGACGGTACGACCCTTGAACACGACGGTACGAACCTTGAACACGACGGTACGACCCTTGAACACGACGGTATACGTCGTGTTTGAAAGGGTCGTTGAATATGGATATTTTCCATGCTTCTTAACGCTACCTCGCTAATGCGGGAAATGGCGAACAGTTTGAAAGAAAGATATATATATATATATATCTTCTGCTGTTAAAAAATGGCCTATATATATCGTTCTTAATCGGGTAGGCCTTTATTTCACCTCCTCGATAACTACCCACTTAAATTTATCACTAATGATAAAGGATTCTAATTGTTATTTCTTTATTTCTTTTCTATTCCGGAATAAATTTGAAGTACGTCTCGTTTTCTATGGTGTGCACGGGTTTGGAAATGATTTCTGGAATGGTATTAAATATTTTGACAAGTGAGAGTTGCTGTGGCGATGGTCTACGCCCCTACAGAAAACGGGGAACTATTGCCCACTTAAGTCAAATCTAAAACTCATTTGGACCTATGCTATGATAGGTTAAGTTACGGTAATTTAAAAGTCTAGGCTTTACAAGGCTGTTAGCTCGTGTTAGTCTAAGCCATGCTCGGTTAGGTAGGCTGTTAGATTAAGCTAGGCAATGCAATGCTCAGTTAGGTTGAATTCTAAGCTATGCTAGATTAAGTGTGGTTAGCTTTAAGGTATGCTAGGTTAGCATGACTTAACCTAACTGTTAGGTTAGGCTAGGTTAATTAATTGCATAAGTAATTGTAGTTATGCCTGTACGAAATCGGTGTGCTAAAAAAAAATTACATTTTCTCCAACACTTCACATCTTTGCACGCTACATCTTTAAGCGGATAACAATGATATACACATATCTACTGGATGTGTATATCATTTTCCCTTTACCAATTACACACTTCCAGAGTCCAATCAATCACCAATATGATGAAAGTTTAAAAAAAAGAAAAAGTAATCAGCTCAAAAGTTGGCACGAGGAAATTACTTAATTACTTTCAATAATGAAATATAAAATATGAAAAAAAAAATTCTTCATTTTTCAATATTGTGATACAGTCTAGTCGAAATTTACATCATTGTCTACATCTAATTTGCATATACACGTATTCTCAAAGATGGCTTCAACACCGCAGAAGAGATGTGATAAATGCTTTATTTTCACACTGGTTAAATTGGTTAAATGCTTTATCTTAACTGTAGTAGTTTAAAAAAAACCAAACTGAATTGCATGTCACAAAGTAAGGAGAGAGATGGGGTGTGGGTGGGTGGAGGAGGAGGGAGGGATAATAGCCATTCATGCATCATGCAAGGTAATATCAGACTTGAGGGGAAGACTGGTGCATGAATATTCCAGGCCAAAACATGAATATTCCAGGCCAAAAACATGAATATTCCATGCCAAAAACATGAATATTCCAGGCCAAAAACATGAATATTCCAAGCCAAAAACATGAATGAAGAGGAAATTCGACAATAGACACAATGCAGTGAATATTAATCTACAAGTACTAAGCCAATGCATATCTACTGACGATAGATAGAAAAAAAAAAGATACATTGAATATCTACTGACAATAGATGGTTAAAAAAAAATATAGATAATCAGTATCTAAAGCGCAGTTAGAAGATGATTCATATTTAGACTATATCTATGGAAACTGTCTGTGTAGAGCGTATGGTATTTTCCGAGACGGAGACGAGGAATTCAACTTCTGCCAAGTGAAAGGAAACGGTGGAATTTGTGACACTTTTCCCCCCTCTCTCCCTTTCCCAGAAGAGGAGGTATATGCGGACGACCTATACGCGCTCCTAGTGGCATCTGGTGAGTGGAGGCAACACTACAGGGGGGGAAAAGTACTCTCGCGTTAGGAAATGGGCCACACGCACTTCGCCTCTTGTTTCCATTCCATTGCGACACCTGCGCGTTTTCGAGATGGCAAGCATCGCCTTGCGGTATTAAACCCAAAAGTGTGATGCCGCGTTCGCTCAACAGATGTCACTGTGAGAGGAGAGAGGGAGGAGGGAGGGGAGGGAGGGGGGGGTTAGGTAGTTTAGTTCTCCTTTCGCTCAACAGATGCCACTGCGATCTTGGGGGTGTGGGTTGGTTGGGTGACTGTTCGTTCCGCGTGTGTGTGGTTAAAGTGTTCAGTAACCACACTCGGTAATTTGAAGTATAACTTCAATAGCATGATTTGCATTCTTAATGACAATCATGTTCTAATTCAATCATCAAACGCTATTGAGTGGAAAAAAGTTATCATTGTTTAAAAGGGAGACATTACGTTTCAAATGGTCGTAAAAACATGTATGTTTACATTCACCGAGATGTAAACAAACACGCTCGACGAATTAACTTATTTGAAAAGGAAAAAAAAACAATGTTACTCATTACGGTGTATGACAAAGTGGTATGTCAGGCGCTTCAATGGATTGGCCCAGTTGTCAACAGATAATCAAATTGAGCAACAGACAAATATAGGATTCTAACAAGACCCTTTGGGAGTATTATAAGACCACCAATATAATATTATAAGACCACCAATATAATATTATAAGACCACCAATATAATATTATAAGACCACCAATATAATATTATAAGACCACCAATATAATATTATAAGACCACCAATATAATATTATAAGACCACCAATATAATATGATAAGACCACCATTATATATTATTATAATAAGACCATCAGTATATATATCATAACGTACTGAGGTCATCAGACATTTTCCTTGTCTATATTTCATCCATTTTCGACGGGGTAACTCAATCAAATGTTGCTTATTTTGTGGAAATTAATCTTAAAGACCCCATTCCAAGACCTGTCAGATGGCAACATATAATTCTTATATTTCTTTATATAATGATAATAATAATAATCATAATAATAATAATAATAATAATAATAATAATAATAATAATAATAATAATGATAATAATAAAATTACTATTATTATTATTATTATTATTATTATTATTATTATTATTATTATTATCATTATTATTATAACTATTATTAACATCATTACCATTATTATCATTATCATAACTATTATCATTATCATTATTATCATAACTATTATCATCATTATTATAATTACTATTATCCTAGGGTGATCTGGATTTAAACTGTTGGTGAGTGATAATGGCCATTTCATCCCAATACCTTACATATATATATATATATATATATATATATATATATCAAACAGATGTTACCAGAAGGCGAGACTGCGATGGCGAATGGTGGTGGTGGTGGGGGTGGAGGGGTGAGCCTGTGTGCGTGTGTGTGTGTGTGTGTGTGTGTGAGAGAGAGTGTTGGGGGAGTAAGGGGGAGGGGAGGGGTAAGGTCTGTTGTTGACCAATCGTAAACAAAATGAATATGTATCGTCTTCCAGTACCTTAAGTACTCCGGCCAATTGAGCGAAGTCTTATTCATCAAGACATTCCATTAAACCACACCTATCTGTGGCCCTCGATAGCACGTATATCACAGTAGCAAAATCTGCTATCGATAATCAATTCATGGGGGGGAGAAGGGACGCACACACACAGGTCTTAGAAATATATATAGATATATATATATATACAACTGTCATCGTGTTCTGATGGAATATATCTTACTATATCAGGGAAAGACCGGGTTTATCTTAATCTTTAAGGGTTAAGTAAGGGAGGAATAGTAAAGGCGCGTGTTGGTGTTTAAAGAAAGATTCTCGAAAGTAAATGTAATGTAGTATACCACAGGCTTGAGTCTAACATCTATTTCGATAGATGGGCGATGGCGAAGTGCTCTTAAGAACTATGTTTGAGTAACACGAAAGCTTTAATTAAAATGTACAAGATTAAGAATATCATATAAAATGACAATATTTCGAGCTACGATAATTTTAAAATTCTAAATTCAATTTCATGTAAATTTACAATATTGCAAGCTACGACAATTTTACATTTCTAAATTCAACTTTATGTAAATTTACAATATTGCGAGTTATGGCTATTTCAAAATTACCAAATTTAATCTAAATTTTGTTGTGACTCAAAATTTTATTTCAATGAATCATTCCAATGTTTTCCTTAAATTTTGTTGACTCAAAATTTTATTTCAATTAATCATTCCAATGTTTTTCTTAAATTCTTCATTATAGAACAATTTAACACATGTTTTTCATGACATAAATGCTAAAGACATTTAAGATAAGAAAAGGAACGGAATTACTTTCTTAATAAAGGGCTTACTTATCCCTGAAATGTCCGAATCGCTTTTTAGTTCCAATTGGAAAAAAAAAAAAAATTTCCTTTTTTTTTTTTTTTTTTTCTCCCTCTCCCTAAGTCATCCGAAAACAAAGACGTCAACCACATAGTTCTGGTAAGGGTGTGTGGATTGGTCGTTAGTCAACCCTGAGGGCCGGGGTTGATTAGTGTGACGGGTTTAAACAACCCATTACTACTACACTTTAGAGTTAATAATAAACAAACGGGCATCTTCTCACGACAAATGACCCATTTGAATGGTCGATACAACCAATAGACATTAAGAACGAGGCCCCTGGGGGTCCTAATTAGGGGATTAGACTGTTACACTAATTGTTGGGATGGAATAAAAAAAAAAGTAAAAAAAAAGAAAAACAGACAATTTTTTTTTTCTTTGCCTGCTAAACAAAGGCTTTGTTTTGACTTTAGGATCAACACTAAAACTTACAATAGAAAAATAATGATAATAATAATAACTATTGGGTTATCCAAAACGTCCTGTATTCTTGGATTATTCAGGTTTTTTTTTTTTAATGGGTTTTTTGCTAAATATTTAGCGACAAGCAAATCAATTATGAAATTATGTTTATCTTTTTTAAATTTACAATAAGTGGGAATCACTAAATCTAGTCTCTCAGAGCAAAAAAAAAAAAAAAAATCATTAAAAAAATTATTTACGAAAAATTTTTATTTAACGTAGCATTTGCAAGTGCAATATTATCAAAGCAAATACATCATCGAATTCTCTTGCCATGCAGATTCAAACTAAATTATAAATGCGTATATATCATAAAAAATAGAAAAAAAACTAGTGGTGTAAATATCAAAAATAGTTCATTCTAGGGAAAAAAAATGCCCAAACGGTTCCACGTTTTCTTTGGCTCTCATGCGTTCCACGTTTTCTTTGGCTCTCATGCGTGCCACGTTTTCTTTGGCTCTCATGCGTGCCACGTTTTCTTTGGCTCTCATGCGCTTTGACGAGTTGGATTTGAGGGGGGGGAGGGGGGTGACTTACCGCTTGCGAGTAATGGAGATCCAGCGAACGGCGGGGACGCGTAGGCTGAGTGGTGAGATTTTGGGTGTTAACAAAAGATCTTTGATTAATATTAATCACTACTACAAATTGGGGGGGTGGGCGTGGGGGGGGGGGCGCTATGGTTCTTAAGAGAGAGGGGGAGGGGAGGGAAGTGATTTGAATAGGGGGGGGTGTTGGTTGTTTTTTTGGGGGGATTATTACTAACCCCCCTTTCCCCTTAATGATGAGCATTGATTAATACAAGGGCGAGGAGGTGTGACATGGGACTACCTTATGATTACATGGATTAATCACAATTGCTATGGGATTAAAAGGGAAACTTAATCACTATCGCTATGGGATTAAAAACGGTACCTTGCCTAAATACCGTAATTCCCTTTTTTTCTTTCTTTTTTTTGAGCAACTTAAATTGTTATTTTTTTTTCTACCATATTACTCTACCAGGTTAACCTAAAATTAAGTTTTTCCGTACGTCAGATCTTGTACAAAATTGCTATTATTATATTTTTTTCAAAATTGGCTTTCATTTTCTTTCACTGAGGGAAATGATAATAATATATTGCCCTCACATAATTTTGATTTAGATAATCACAAAACAGAAAGAAAACGAAACAAAATTCCCATAACTTTGATTTAGATAATCACAAAAATGAAAGAAAACGAAACGAAATTCGCATATCTTTGATTTAGATAATCACAAAATAGAAAGAAAACGAAACAAAATTCCCATAACTTTGATTTAGATAATCACAAAATAGAAAGAAAACGAAACAAAATTCGCATATCTTTGATTTAGATAATCACAAAAAAGAAAGAAAACGAAACAAAATTCGAATAACTTTGATTTAGATAATCACAAAAATGAAAGAAAACGAAACAAAATTCCCATAACTTTGATTTTAGATAATCACAAAAAAGAAAGAAAACGAGGCAAAATTCGCAAAACTTTGATTTTAGATAACCACAAAAATCAAATTCCTTCACTTAAAGTCATAGGTTTTTTTTTGTTTAATTAGCAATTATGCAACGGTCAATATTTCAATATTTTTTATTTCTCTTTTTTTGGAATATTTTTTTTTGTAAGTGTTCTGAAAATAGCGTCAAAGGGGAAAGAATCACTTGGAAATATCAAGTCATCAGTAAACACAGTTAAAAACAACAGCTTGAGATAAGTGAGGAAAACATTAATTACATTAATTACATTAATTACACATCTCTGGTGAGTAATAAGTAGTTAAAAGAACGCTAGAAATACTTAGAGAAATATATATATATATATATATATATATATATATATATATATATATATATATATATATATATATATATATATATATAAAGAAGGATATATACATGGTCTCATTAATTAACATGCATTAAACATATAATTTGAGGAATTCAAAATAGTGAGGATGAGCGATAGACATTATCTGGACATGAAGATACATTGTAAATAGATAATGTACATTGATTTGCTTTGCCATCTAAATAAAAGGGGAGTATCACCAAATTTGTATTAATTTTTTTTTCCAAAAATCTTTCTGCGATTTGCTTTTGTTGTTATTGTTAATTGATTATAATCTTAATTTCATAAATCTAATGTAGGATTTTTTTTGCCTACCCTGTTAATTTCATAGATTTAATGTAAATTTTTTTGCCTACCCTGTTAATTTCATAACTTCAATGCAAAATATTTTTTGCCAATCCTGTTAATTTCATGAATTTAATGCAAAAATCTTTTTTGCCTACCCTGTTAATTTTATAAATATAATGCAAATTTTTTTCCCTACCCTGTTAATTTTATAAATTTAATGCAAAAATCTTTTTTGCCTACCCTGTTAATTTCATAAATTTAATGTAAAAATTTGTTTTGCCTATCCTGTTAATTTTATAAATTTAATGCAAAAATCTTTTTTGTCTACCCTATTAATTTCATAAATTTAATCTATTTTTTTTTCTTGCCTACCCTGAATCGTTTTAGTATCTGTCAAGGCAATTGCTTAAAACGCTCACAACCCATCACTTACTTCTTCAATGACTGATATGAGTAGAAAAAAATATGATCGAATGTATGTATACATCAGAGAGCAAAAATTGCCTTTCTCTCTTCAGCGCACGGACTTGTCACAAATTCAAAGTCGTTAATACTTTGAAAGTCAAATTCTAATCACTCTTAATACTACGGGAAGTCATTAGTACTTTGAAAGTCATACTCTACCGTTCAAGGTCACTGGACATTAGACCTAAAAGTCCCTTAAAATTTAAAGTATAAGTGGTGGGATTGCTCTTTTAAATTTGCTGGTTCTCCGCCACTTTGGCCACATCCCTAACGAACGGCCCATAACGATGCTTACGTCATACGACCTTAAACTGTCCTATCCTTCACTTCCTTCTTTCTCTAATGCATTCATTTTTCATCATATACATATATATATATATATATATATATATATATATATATATATATATATATATATATATATATATATATATATGATTCGCTGGAAGAAAAGATTTACTTAATGTGTCCTTAATAACAGCAAAGTTCATAAAAAACGGAAGGATAATCTAAGTAGGTCTTAGCTATTCCTGGCAGGACAGGGGTTCCATTTTCTTTCACATTTCGTTATAATGGCCACTAAGTACTTCGTTATAGGTTTAAGTCCGAGGTTAAAAA
>NC_092263.1:12196247-12208747 GCF_036320965.1 Panulirus ornatus | reverse complement strand
AACGGTCTTAAGAAAAAAAAAAAAAACAAAAAAAAAACCTAAAAGAACGCGGCTCTCCCCCTTCCCGCCCACTGCAGTGCACACTTACGGTTGGAGGCGAGAGGTTCATGCAGGTGGACCCTCGTCGCTCGGGGCCGATGCTCGAGTGCCTTCGTATCGGGAGGGACCCCGTCGTGGTCTCCCCCGGAGAAGACGCGGAGGAATGGGCGACACGGATCTTGGGCGGCATCATCAACTCGTTGTCTGAGAGCCGGCGGCCGATGGTCGCGGATTGGACGCGAAGGAGGTGGGAGTCCGGCGACGAGGGCCCTGATTGGTCAGGAAGGAGGTGACGTCACATGGAGTTGCAAGGTCTAGCTATATATTTAAAATTTGTCATAATAATTTTTTTTTCTTCAAATTATGTCACTTTAAAATTTTTAAATTTTAAATTTTTATAAATTTATACTCTGTATTGAAATTTAAAGAATGTCTAAAATGGATGTGTAGTTAAGAATTCACAAGAAGAATTTAAATGAAGCGATTAATATAGAGAAAAAAACTCAAAAATTTGAGTTTTTGGCAATTTAGTGAAAATTTAGTACAGATAAGTACAACAATAGATGAAAAGTCACAATGCATACTAGCATAAACATGAATGCAATGACAATGATTAACTTCAGATTAGAGAGAGAAAAAAGACAATGCAAAAATTAAGTGTTGCACCAGCCTAGTCTTCGCCCTAAATACCTGTTGAGTAAAAGAAAAACATTGTAATACAAACATCAAAAAGACGACCAAAAAAAACAAACAAACACCGAATTCTAAAAGAAACACCGAGTTTTTAAAAATTTAAAAATTAGTAGAAATTTTTTTTTTTCAAATTTTTCCAATTCTTTCTAATCTGTGTAGTTAAGAATATCCCCATAATGCCGATTTTCGTCAACTGCATAATCTATCTCTGCTAAAGAACAATTCAATTTATGATAAATGATGAAGTACACAAAATCTAAATAGACTTTTAATCATTAGTCTGATGGAAAACAGGTTTATCGATTTAACTATCAGCCAAATTACCTGTAACCAACCTAACTACCTATTACCTAATCCAGGCCACAAACTCTCCATTTGGACACGTGTTGCTCAATGAAACAACCAGTCTATCGACCACTATCTATTCGAAAATCCTCTGGCTGTGTCGAAATCCTGACCAAAGCCATGTGTCCAATCTTATTTCAGTTTAGGGAACTTTTCAATTTTCAAAATTTTCTTCTTTGAAGAAAATTTGAAAATTTAAAAGTGATCTACTTCATCCTGTTTATGGTAATTAAAAATTCAAAATGGTTAATCACATGTTTTTCATTCATGACACTACCGATTTAACTAAAATGAATAAATAGATAAATAATCATATTACTTTATGTTATTTCTTCAATTCTGATAAGAACTTCGTTATTTTGCTTTCAATTCCGGATAATCGCGAAATGACTATCAATAGTTGAGGTCAAATAACTCTCTATGCAGTTATAGGAATATATCACTTTCATCTGTTATACTGCTCATCAGTAAAGTGCCATATAACTACAAAAAAAAAAATATATATATATATATATATACATTAAATTTGAGTCATTCATAAGTTGAGTCAATTTAGAAAAATCGAGTATTATTAAATTCTTATTTACTCCTTGAGTTTCTTATGGTTTACGAACACGTATCTAATAAACATCAACTCGATGGCAGGATCAACAGCCATTAAAATTCTCAAAAAATCTTTTAAAAACTAAGGATCGCCCGAATTTTTAACCAATATTCTTTTAAAAATGATGTATGATAAGGATCGTCCCCCTAATCTAGACCTATATGAAATAATTTCCCACATTCATAACCCATTCAAAACTTTCTCTCAATAGGAAAATCTAAAATTCCACTAAAGTAAAAAAAAAAAAAAGATATATTTATATATGAAATGAAAGTTTACATTTGTCTCCTATACTTTAGAAACCACAAAAAAAAACGACCATGCGACATACTCTCACATCAAAACTTCATCGAAAAACGTTTAACACCCGCCGTTTAAATTAAATCCACCACCCTCCTCTATATCTAACCCTAAAAAGACCAAAAAAAAATTTTTTTTAAATTCTCAAGAGCCTTAGCCCCGGCGCCATTACGAATGGAAGACACGCCAGTACAACATTTCTATACTTTACAACCTTAACAGCAAAACAGATGAGTTACACAATGCATCACGGATCATCCTGTGAAAAGTCAAAGAAATACATTACATGGTTCAATACAATTAAACACACACAAAAAAATAAATGCACGTGCAACAGGACAATGAATGTGTGGGAAATTTTTTTCTTTTTTTTTCTCACAAGACTCAAACACTAGTGAGGCAGTTCGCTTTTGGATGATTGGGGGCAATGCGTGTGGACGAAGATATATGAACCTATCGGTACGATTTGGCGATATAAGTTGTCAGAAAAAAAAAATTTTAACCTGCAATTTTATCCAAATTTTGGTGTGATTTGTCAAAAAAAAAAAATTAACCTGCAATTTGATCCAAATTCTGATGTAAACTGTCAAAAAAAAAAAAAAAACTAATTTTTACCAAATTTTGGTGTAGTTTGTCAAAAAAAAATTTAACCTGCAATTTTGATCAAATTTTGGTGTACGTTGTCAAGAAAAAAATTAACCTACAATTCTATCCAAATTTTGATACGAGTTTCTCATAAATTTTGAATAATTTGATGATAATGCTACATGTGCTATTAAACAATCTTGTGTGATTCGAAAATATGGGTAGATATTAATCATATTTCGGCAAAAATTTATGTATTTAAAGCAAAAAAAAATACTAATTTTCTTTTTCAAATGATGGAATAAGCCACTAAGACAAAATGACCATTCACGGACTGACAGACTGCCTCGGCCAATCAGCGATTAGCAAATCATACCAAGTAGGTCCATACGATTAATGATATAAAAAAGAATTTAATAATAAAAATCATATTTTCACATCCAAAAGCGAACTTATTCAGATACAGTGGAGAGAGAAAGAGAGAGAGACTGAAAAAGATATCACAAAAGCAGATGTCAAAAGCAAATTCATGTTGAATCTATATAGAATAGAAATATAGACTGTAATATCAGGTCAACGAGAACCTAATACAATGCCATTAGCGACGGAATCACATAATTGACCCCCATTACGTCGCGTGTGACCCCCGCGCTAATGGTCGAACTAGGCATTCGCTGACCAGTTCTCTGGTAAAATCCCGGTGATTCTGAGCAGTTAGGATTTTGGTCCCGTTTGTATCAACAGTGAATTACAGGCGCTGATGAGAAGGGGAGGTTGGATTGATTACAGGAAATTCAAAAATTTTAATTTTTTTTTAAAAACTGTGATCATCACAAAGATTAAAGAATGCATTGCATTAAATTTGTATGTTTTTTCTTAGATTAATAATTGGTTTACAGTGAGGATGAAGACCATATGTATATAACCTTTACTAAGTTGATTAGAAATCCAATTTATGATTTTTAAATAAAAAAATCGGTTATTCTGGTAATGTTTGGTAATTAATCATATCCCTTTTTTTTTCTCAACTCAATTACATCTAATTCAAAGACCTTTGATTTGCCTAGCATAATGATCAATAGATTACACAATGAACACACTTGGGTTACCGATCATAATAATCCGATGTCATTAATTGATATTTCAATATTTAACGTATAAAGTTTACTGAAGGAAAATCAAGCACAATTGGAAAATCGGTGTAGGAAAATAAGCACAAACATCCATGTTCTGTGTTCATCTGAAAATGTACAGTGAAACCACTTAGAAAACGTAGGCATATATATATATATATATATATATATATATATATATATATATATATATATATATATATATATATATATATATATATATAAACAGAAAGACGACAGCAAACACCATTATCAAAAGCCATCAAACACACTGTACAGCACGTGCCATGTATAGCCTTTATATATATATATATATATATATATATATATATATATATATATATATATATATATATATATATATATATATATATATATATATAATCAATGAGGAGTTTAGAACACATCAATCACAATGCAATTCTGTTGATAGTGATGATGTAATAGGAAAAACAATATGGGGTTCATTTCTTCAGTCTTTTCCACTAAAATGGTAACTATGGGATGACCTTCATAATCTCTTTCCCTAAGCTAATCACTTAATTTCTCACTTAATGCTATGCTAACTAATCTACTACTACTTACCTCTACAGCTACTACGACTACTATCATAACTACAATTAATACTAACTACATAATAAACACTACTTTATTTTCATTAATACCTTCATTTATCATCTATATAAACTATTAATCTCAGTAAGATACTGAGTATCAGAAGTGTTTTAATTAATACTACTACCATAATCATTTCTAAAACTACCAGTAGTGGTCAGTAGGTAATCTATTTATGAGATTGAGGTCATGTGACCTTTATTTAATTACAGGGAAATTTGTATTTGGTGCTTTTAAACTGGTCATTGCCACCGCAACATTGACACATAAAAATTACACTGGATTACGAAGAATATAAATTCATTGATCGAGTTTATATTGCAAAATTGATGCCCCTTTAGGGGGGGGACTGGGGCAATTTATCTGACTATAATCAATTCTATTCTCGGGTGTGTATGATATAATGCTAATCACACCATCATTAACATATATCTTATTCAAAGGTAGGCTCTCATAATACACTTCCTCAGAAGTTATGTAACCATTCAATACATTCAGGGGATGAATTACGCATTTAATATTAAATCAATTTTCTTTTTTGTTTCTTTTCAGTTGGTTAATTGTGTAAATTGGGCTTCAATTCTATCAACTGCCAGGTGGGGGTGATTAAGGGCGTCCATATCTATAGATAATCACCAATCGCAAAGGCATGAGACTCCATCTTCATGAATGGCCAATTCTCATCCTCACTATGTCTAAATGACCCGATTCGAAGAAAATAAATAAATCATTCTCTAATCTTTTCAATCAATATCAGTTTTCGTTATGTAATAACTCATTAAATACATGACTAATTGAAGTCTGACTGGTCAGCACCTGTAATGTTTTATATTTCCTTAATTACTTTATGTAGACAATGACATAACATTCTCCAAATGCAATATATATATATAGAAAGATAATTAACATTTCATGCAACGAGACAAAAATCTTAGAGGAGTACCATTTCAAAGACATATTATTTTTTTTTTTTTTCCTTTTCTCTACCACGTAAACAACCACATTCGATTCTCAAGCATAACAATGAGTGAAATAATAAAAAAAAAAAATTTGTATGTGATGCAAAGTCTTTTGAATAATAATAAGATTAAAGAAGAGATTTAAATTAGAAAGTTACAGAAATGAAATAGTGAAAAGACTTTGAATATTATTCACCAATGGCTGAAGGCAAATTTTTCATTCAATCAAGACATTAATGCACGAAAGAGAATGATCATAAAATGTGCATAAACAGGAAAAAAAATAATAAATAAATAATGAAATAAATAATGAGATGCAATTTCTCCAACTACAACAACACTACAGATAAATGATGTCGAGAAAATGGCGCCAAAATTCCATACGTTCATGCAACAGCTTCGATCATTGGCTGAGGGACAGTCACAACAAGGTCTTCTGTACAAGCTCCTCTCATTGGTTACTTTTTGCAAACCAATTAAAAAGAAGCCAGAAAAGAGAGAGAGAGCTCCTCTCATTGGTTACTTTTTTCAACCAATTAAAAAGCCAGAAAAGAGAGAGAGAGCTCCTCTCATTGGTTACTTTTTGCAAACCAATTAAAAAGAAGCCAGAAGAGAGAGAGAGAGAGAGAGAGAGAGAGAGAGAGAGAGAGAGAGAGAGAGAGAGAGAGAGCGCTTGTCACAAGTCCTGGTTGTTACTGGCCATCGCCCCAGACCAAATAACCAGAGACCAGAACAATCCAAAGAGGAGAGGGGGGGGGGGGGGAAACCCCTACTTCTGATTGGCTAATTTGCATGATTCGTGTGACGACGGCTGAATGACAGTTAGGTAGTTAAGGATTGTTTGGCCCCGAGCGGCTGTGTCATGACGTGGCACAGGAGGCGATGGTGTGAGTGGCGTAATTGGCGAACGAGTGGTAGTTATGAGGGGGGGAGGAGGGAGGGGGGGGCAGGAGTGACGGAACAAGGACCAAAACTCTTCGTCAAATCAAACTTTTTAAAAAAGAAAAAGAAAAAAAGAAAAATAATGAAGTATGAATCATATATATATATATATATATATATATATATATATATATATATATATATATATATATATATACTCTGAAATCCACGAGGGATTTATATGGTAAGAAATATATATACCTTGAAATCCACGAGGGATTTATATGGTATGGAATATATATACTCTGAAATCCACGAGGGATTTATATGGTATGGAATGTATATACTCTGAAATCCACGAGGGATTTATATGGTATGGAATATATATACCTTGAAATCCACGAGGGATTTATATGGTATGGAATGTATATACCCTGAAATCCACCAGGGATTTATATGGTATGGAATGTATATACTCTGAAATCCACCAGGGATTTATATGGTAAGAAATATATATACCTTGAAATCCACGAGGGATTTATATGGTATGGAATGTATATACTCTGAAATCCACGAGGGATTTATATGGTATGGAATGTATATACCCTGAAATCCACCAGGGATTTATATGGTATGGAATGTATATACTCTGAAATCCACCAGGGATTTATATGGTAAGAAATATATATACCTTGAAATCCACCAGGGATTTATATGGTATGGAATGTATATACCTTGAAATCCACGAGGGATTTATATGGTATGGAATGTATATACTCTGAAATCCACGAGAGATTTATATGGTATGGAATATATATACTCTGAAATCCACGAGGGATTTATATGGTATGGAATATATATACTCTGAAATCCACGAGGGATTTATATGGTATGGAATATATATACTCTGAAATCCACGAGGGATTTATATGGTATGGAATATATATACTCTGAAATCCACGAGGGATTTATATGGTATGGAATATATATACTCTGAAATCCACGAGGGATTTATATGGTATGGAATGTATATACTCTGAAATCCACGAGGGATTTATATGGTATGGAATATATATACTCTGAAATCCACGAGGGATTTATATGGTATGGAATATATATACTCTGAAATCCACGGATTTATATGGTATGGAATGTATATACTCTGAAATCCACGAGGGATTTATATGGTATGGAATGTATATAACCTGAAATCCACGAGGGATTTATATGGTATGGAATATATATACTCTGAAATCCACGAGGGATTTATATGGTATGGAATGTATATACCCTGAAATCCACGAGGGATTTATATGGTATGGAATATATATACTCTGAAATCCACGAGGGATTTATATGGTATGGAATATATATACTCTGAAATCCACGAGGGATTTATATGGTATGGAATATATATACTTTGAAATCCACGAGGGATTTATATGGTATGGAATATATATACTCTGAAATCCACGAAGGATTTATATGGTATGGAATGTATATACCCTGAAATCCACCAGGGATTTATATGGCATGGAATGTATATACCCTGAAATCCACCAGGGATTTATATGGTATGGAATGTATATACCCTGAAATCCACCAGGGATTTCAGATGTAACCAATTGACTAGACGAACTAGATCAACAATTTTGGGGTCGACAAGGAACCAAAGGAAGATAAATTCAAAAAAAGAAAGAAAACGGAGGGTTTTATTCAAAGAAAGAAGGAAAGAAAACGGAAAACGGAGGAAAGAAAACGGAAAACGGAGGGTCGCCAGACCACCTTGAAGATATATTCAAAGAAAGAAAACGGAGGAGGGTCGCCACCACACCACCACCTCCCCTCCCCTTCCCCCTCGCATCCTCTACCCACACACCCCCACCACAAACACCACACCCTCCCACACCACAGCACCCCCACAAACACCCCCCCACAAACACCCCCCCCACACACACACCCACACAGCACCCCACACACACCCCCACACCACACACCACCACACACACACGCCCACACACCACCACACATCCCCCCAAACACCACAGCATCCCCCCCACACACACCCAAGCACCCCCAGCACACTACCACAAACACCACACACACCCCCAAACACCACACACCCTCACACACACACACACACCCCACACACACCCAAGCACCCCCACCCCACACACACCCAAGCACCCCCAGCACACTACCACAAACACCACACACACCCCCAAACACCACACACCCTCACACACACACACACACCCACACACACCCAAGCACCCCCACCCACACACACCCAAGCACCCCCACCACACTACCACAAACACCACACACACACCCCCAAACACCACACACCCCTCACACCACACACCCTCACACCACACACCCTCACACCACACACCCCCAAACACCACACACACCCCTCACACCACACACACCCCCACACAGCACCCCCCACACCCCACACCACAGCACCACCGGGGTTTTTACCTGAGAAGGAGTATCCCATGTACGCTATACCTGAGGACCCTCGACGAGAGAGGAAGTCCTCGGCGCTGGAGGACATCCTCGTATCGTGGATCTTCACATTAGGCACAGGCGAGAAGGGCGAGAGAGACATGTTGTCCGAGCTCAGCTGGTGGCGCAGCAACCGCTTCTCCCCAGGGCTGCTGGCCAAGGTGAGGTTGTCCAACTTGAGTTTGTTTCTCTGTTGTCTGTGGGTGAGGGAGAGAGAGGGTGAGTGAGTGTTGGGGGTGAGGGAGAGAGGGAGTGAGTGTTGGGGGTGAGGGTGAGTTTGTTTCTCTGTTGTCTGTGGGTGAGGGAGAGAGGGTGAGTGAGTGTTGGGGGTGAGGGGGTGAGTGAGTGTTGGGGGTGAGGGAGAGAGAGGGAGTGAGTGGAGTGAGTGTTGTGGGTGAGGGAGAGAGGGTGAGTGAGTGTTGGGGGTGAGGGAGAGAGAGGGAGTGAGTGTTGTGGGTGAGAGAGGGAGGGTGAGTGAGTGTTAGGGATGGGTGAGAGAGGGAGGGGGTGTGTGAGTGTTGGGGATGGGTGAGAGAGGGTGAGTGAGTGTTGGGGATGGGTGAGAGAGGGTGAGTGAGTGTTGGGGATGGGTGAGAGAGAGGGTGAGTGAGTGTTGGGGGTGAGGGAGAGAGGGAGGGTGAGTGAGTGTTGGGGATGGGTGAGGGAGGGAGGGTGAGTGAGTGTTGGGGATGGGTGAGAGAGGGAGGGGGTGTGTGAGTGTTGGGGATGGGTGAGAGAGAGGGAGGGTGAGTGAGTGTTGGGGATGGGTGAGAGAGGGAGGGGGTGAGTGAGTGTTGGGGATGGGTGAGAGAGGGAGAGGGTGTGTGAGTGTTGGGGATGGGTGAGAGAGGGAGGGGGTGAGTGAGTGTTGGGGATGGTTGCTTGTTTCTCTGTTGTCTGTGAGGGAGGGAGAGGGAATGTGAGTGTTGGTGAGTGGTGAGTGGTGGTGGTGGAGAGGGGTTAGAGGGTTTTAGTTAGGGCTGTTGGAGGGTGTTAGGTATGGCTGTTAGAGGGTGTTAGTTAGGGCTGTTGGAGGATGTTAGAGGTGTCAGAGAGCGTTCCTTAGGGCTGTTAGAGGGTATTAGTTAGGGCTGTTAAAAGGTATTAGCTAGGGCTGTTAGAGGGTGTTACGTAGGGCTGTTAGAAGGTATTAGTTAGGGCTGTTAGAGGGTATCAGTTAGGGCTGGTGGTCGAAGGGGTTCGACCAAACACAGTGATAAGAAATGATAAGAAAATACATCAGGCAGACAATGTAAATAATCAAACGCACGTTTATGAATTAATTTGTAGGCTGTACGCACCTCACCAACGGCCATGGGATGGGAAATGGAATAAATGACTGGTAGAAAGACAGAAGATAATGTACAAGAATGAAGAAGACGAACGAAAATGGGTTCATAGAGAGAGAGAGAGAGAGAGAGAGAGAGAGAGAGAGAGAGAGAGAGAGAGAGAGGTATATATATATATATATATATATATATATATATAGAGAGAGAGAGAGAGAGAGAGAGAGAGAGAGAGAGAGAGAGAGAGAGAGAGAGAGAGAGACAGACAGACAGACAGAGAGACAGACAGGGAGAGAGAAATAGATAGAGACAGAGATAGATATAGAGAGAGATAGATATAGATAGATAGATAGATAGATGGATAGATAGATTCCACAATGAACATTCCATTTCGTCTAGTGTGAGGCGTCACACATTACGACACACTCAGAACCCTGACGATACATACATATTTGCCGTCAAAAATCAAAACACCATGACACATACATCAGCTGAAACATTCTACCAGTCATACGAAAACCCATTTTTTTTTTTTAGAAGGTTGTCATACATCCATCTGACGCAGATATGCATATGATACATCCAACCCAAATTTGAATTCAGTGAATAACGTGAAAGACTGGATCGATGTGCACTCATACTGTCTATGTTGATTAAGAGTAAATAAAAAACATTATTCATTGAGTCAATATAGAGTAATCTTAGTCTCTCTTGAGAGGGTCGGGGGAATAGATCAATTAGCACAGGATATTTCTCTCAAACAACACCCACACACAAACAACAAACAAACAAACAACTGTTTCTTACACATTTCACGAGAAAATTTTTTTCTTCGCCAAAAATTTTTGCGTCAGAAACGTTGAGAGAGAGCACACAGCTGGCCTCAGGGGCCAGACGTTTACCAAAACGTTTTCCAGACGTTTTCTTCCAAGAGAAGTGAGCCTGGAGCCTCCAGTTAACATACTCAAGGTTCAGGGGAATTCTTTCCCTTAAGCTTCGAGCCAAGCTTGAAGCTTACAATGTGCACTCAGCTTGAGCTACTACATTCAACAGTTTGTTCTTTCTTTTTTCCTTTTTTCTAATTTTTTTTTCACAAATTTTTAGTCTTCATTCAAATTGGATTTTTTTTTCGCTTCGCCCCCTTACCCACCATACCACTCGAGGAGGCATTTAAGAAAAAAGAAAAGAAAAGAACTTCAGCAAGACTTGTTCTTCTTGGTGTCCAATGTGTTCACCATGTTCTATCACCTGTTATAGAATCACTGAAATGGCTACCCCTCACCCTACCCTACCTCTCTCAACACACACACACACACACACACACACACACACACACACACGCGTTCTGATGGTCTGGCTATGTGTGGGCGAACAGCGTCTTATACCCAACGCACTGGACTATAGCAACGAGCTCTGCATTTGCGTGAAATGACCACATCTACGCACTAACTACCAAGTTACTGTCTAATTACTGACCACCGTCGAGGTCACCCAAGCACTTCTAACTACGCCTCTGCTAAGCAGACGTAATCACCTCGTACCAAATGACCTCAGCGTCAAAGACCACGGCGTCAGAGACCACTGCGTCAGAGACCATCTGGTCTTTAATCTGGCTTCCCTTGTTACGATCATGTACTGCCTGCCACGTAGCCCACAATCAAGTATCCCTCCAGGTACTCCTCATGTACTGCGATGTACTCCCCCATGTACTACCATGCACTCCCATTTAGCCTACTGCTATGTACTCACTTGTCGATGTGGTCCAGCATCTCGTGGATCGTCTGTAGGAGGAAACTGAACTGGAGGAGGTTGAGAGACGGGCTGACAGTCAGGGGCAGGAGCGAGGGCAAGATGCGAGTGGCCAGCAGGTTGACGCTAAGGCCAAACTTCTTCACGCCCAGCATCAGCCGGTAGATGTCTGGAAAAGTTACTTAGGTCTTAGGATAACTGGAAATACAAACATACGCGAACTGGAATTCTTCTTGCCTTACCAGAGGCGCCTTGATGTCTAGGTTTCAAAGCCCCACCCAAAGACTGGAAATACATATCCTGGAAATTAAACTAGAGACGCTTGATATAGAGGTTTCAAAGCCCCACCCAAAGACTGGAAATACATATCCTGGAAATTAAACTAGAGACGCTTGATATAGAGGTTTCAAAGTCCCACAAAAAGATTGGAAATACGGGTTCTGGAACTCAAGTTCTTCTTCTCCTTCAACGGCGCTTGATCTCTGGAAAACTGTGAAAGTGTAAAGGACTGGAGATATACCATCCTGGAACTTCAAAATCCCCCTCTCGCCTACCAACGGAGCCTGGCTTCCTGGAAGATGTAAAAAATAGATGTATGTTTACTGGAACGCGTCCTTTTCTTTTCCATCGGCTGCTGATGTCTGGAAGATACCTCTGCCCCAAGAGCTTGAAATATAATCTTGAAATATGCAAACCATTTCCTATCGTCTGCCATGGTCATCTGGAAGAAGAAAAAGGAAAGGAAGAAGCGGGTCTTTTGCGACGTGGTTATGTATTAGCGTTAATCACTAAAGTATTT
>NC_092263.1:12176247-12181247 GCF_036320965.1 Panulirus ornatus | reverse complement strand
TCGAAGACCACTCTGGTTGGTTGTGGGTGGAGAAAAGAGAAAAAAAAATGGGGGGGTTAGGAAGACCCTTTTTTTTCCAGGGTCTTGTGGAATGGGGGGTGTTTCCAGCACCTGGATGGTCTTCGGTAAGTTGAAGACCACTCTGGTTTTTTGGGGGTGGAGGTGTTTCCAGCACCTGGATGGTCTTCGGCAAGGAAGTTGAGGAGGACGAATCCGCTGCTGGAAGAGAGAGAGAGAGAGAGAGAGAGAGAGAGAGAGAGAGAGAGAGAGAGAGAGAGAGAGAGAGAGAGAGCCAAGAGACTTTCCAGGACCTGGGTCTTCTCCGTAAGTCCGAGGACCATCCCTGTGGAGGGGAAGAGACCCCATACACACGGATGGTCTTCGGGGTAGGTAGGTGGGGGGTTTGGGCTGGGTTGGAAGACCATTATACCCAGTGAAAGAGGAAACCAAAAAAAAAAAGGGGGGAAAAGGTCAGTTCCTACCTCTGAGAAGTCCCTCCAAACCAGACCTTCAGCATCTGGAAGAAGTTCCCCCACTTTCCCACTTCCCCTCAAGAGGGCAGCTTAAAGACCAGCCAAAACCAGAGTGCCTGACTGACTGAGAAGGAGGAGAGGAGAGATGAAGAGCAGCTGAGAGAGAGGTAAGAGAGACGAGAATGAGGAGAGATAGAAGAGAAGAGAGTGGAGGAAAAGAAAAGAGAGAGAGAGAGAAGAGAAGAGAAAGGGAAAGAAAAGAACAAGGTAGAGAGAGAGATGAGAGAGAGAGAGAGAGAGAGAGAGTGAGGAGAGAGAGAGTGGGAAAGAAAAGAGACAGAGGAGATGAGAGAGAACGTCAGAGAGAGATGAGAGTAGGTGAGAGGAGGGGTAGTAGTGGAGAGAGAGAGAGAGAGAGATGGGGGAAAGAAAAGAGAGAGAGAGAAGAGACAGAGAAAGGAAATAAAAAGACAAAGAGAGAGATGAGATATGAGAGAGATGAAGTGTGAGGAGGAGAGAGGAGAGAGAGAAGAGAGAGATTTCTTTGACTTCTTTTTCTTCCCTTCTTGTCATCGAGATGTGTACCGCTGAGCATGTTTACTTATTTCAAATGTACATAATTAAGAACTCAAAGTTCTCTGAAGATGTGGGGGAGTAATATCCTCTCTCTCTCTCTCTCTCTCTCTCTCTCTCTCTCTCTTCTCTCTCTCTCTCTCTCTCTCTCTCTCTCTCTCCTCTGTCTCTTTTCTTTCCCTTTCTCTGTCTCTTCTCTCTCTCTCTTTTCTTTCCCCCACTCTCTCTCTCTCTCTCTCCTCTCTCTCTCTCTCTCTCTCTCTCTCTCTCTCTCTCTCTCCTCCTGCCCCTCATTCTTTCGTCGGCAAAGCTAATCTGTAAACCCCTCCTCCCCCACCCTAACCCCTCACCCCTCTCTTCTCTCCCTTACCCTTAACACCAAACCTCTCCCTCCCCTCTTTCCCTCACCTCCCCTAATCGTGGGGTGGGGTGGGGTCTCTCTCTCTCTCTCCTCTCTCTCTCTCTCTCTCTCTCTCTCTCTCTCTCTCTCTCTCTCTCACTCTGTCTGTCTCTCTCTCACTCTCTCTCTCTCTCTCTCTCTCTCTCTCTCTCTCTCTCTCACTCTGTCTCTCTCTCTCTCTCTCTCTCTCTCTCTCTCTCTCTCTCTCTCTCTCTCTCTCTCTCTCTCTCTCTCTCCTCCCCCTCATCTGTTGGCGAGCAAAAGAGATCTGTAAACGCCCCTACCTCCCCCCCACCCCCCAACCCCCCCTCTCTCTCTCTCTCCCCTTTCCTTCAACACCAAACCCTCCCTCCCCTCTTTCCCTCACCTCCCCAAATCGTGGGGTGGGGGGGGGTGGGGTGGTAGGAGGGGAGGGTATGGGTGGTCAAGTCTTTGTGCTACAGATGGAGTTGGTAGCCAGGTGGACCAGCTCCCACCCCAGGTGGTCGCCAAGGGCTATTTGCCAGCTGGGGGGGGGGAGTTTCCCCCCAGAGCAGCGGTGTTGAGTAACCCCGAGTTATTCCGCAGGTAACACCGGATACCCGGTATTCTAATACCCGGGTTACCACACACACACACACACACACACACACACACACACACACATATATACCACAGACACGAACCGGACATAGCGACACGCGTGTGGTGCCAGGGGATGAGAGAGAGAGAGAGAGAGAGAGAGATAGATAGAGAGAGAGAGAGAGAGAGAGAGAGAGAGAGAGAGAGAGACAGACAAAATAGAGAGAAAGAGAGAGAGAGAGAGACAGACAAACATAGAGAGAAAGAGAGAGAGAGAGAGAGAGAGACAGACAGACAGACAGACAGAGACAGACAAACATAGAAAGAGAGAGAGAGAGAGAGAGAGAGAGAGAGAGAGAGAGAGAGAGAGAGAGAGAGAGACCTCACTCACCCCCAAGCCATCCATGAACAACCATCTTGTGCCAAGGAAATGAAAGTTTCATCCCCCCAACACACACACACACACACACACACACGCACACACACACACACACACACACACAACACAACAGCGAAAATTTTTCTGTGCTTTGTAACTGCTCGTCCAAGACTTTTAAGTAGTTTTAGGGTTCCCCCTTCCCCACCACCCCCATCCCTTAACTTTAGGGATGGATGGGGAAAGGGGAGGTTGAGGGGCGTGGTGGATTAATGGGGGGGAGGAGAAGTGGGGGGGCCCTTTTAAAATACACAATCACTTTACCCCACCAAAAATAAATATATATATAAAAGTCTCCGTCATGTATTTATGATGTGCCGTTCGTCCGATGGGGTTTTGGTTTGGTAAGTGACTTATATACGGAAAAGAAGAAAAACGGATTACGCTAATGGACTGACGTATCCTGTTGTGAATGATTTTCTGGTGTGTTCTGCACGACACACACACACACACACACACACACACACACACACACACATACACATATATATACATACATTGTATTTACTGCTTCAATAAACCGTTAATTTCATATATATATATATATATATATATATATATATATATATATATATATATATATATAGTCTTTTTTTTCATACTATTCGCCATTTCCCGCGTTAGCGAGGTAGCGTTAAGAACAGAGGACTGAGCCTTTAAGGGAATATCCTCATCTGGCCCCCTTCTTTGTTCCTTCTTTTGGAAAATGAAAAACGAGAAGGGGAGGATATCCAGCCCCCCCTCAGCTCCCTCCCCTTTTTAGTCGCCTTCTACGACACGCAGGGAATACGTGGGAAGTATTCTTTCTCCCCTATCCCCAGGGATATATATATATATATATATATATATATATATATATATATATATATATATATATATATATATATATATATATATATATCTGACTGCCTTCATATACATAACTGACTGCCTCCCTGGACAATCGACCTACTTCTCTGTCGTCTTATCTCCTACTGGCGCGCCCAACACAAGTGTGTGTCGTCATCTGCCATCTTGGCGTCGTCCGAATCCCTTACCTGAAGTGCGGGAGGACGATGTTTTCGTACTCGTCGGTGGAGATGTCGGAGATGAGTTGGAGGATGGGTTGGAGAACCGCCGCCAGCACCTCCTGCGTCCGCATCTCCTGCTGGAGCGACGGCCACACGTGCAGGAACCAGAGCTTCTGTTGGTGGAAGGGAAGTGGGCTTAGACTAAGTCGCAGTCGTGTCTCAGGAAACGGACGCGTTAAAAAAGGTGGCGGCCGTACACGAAATAAACAAACTCAAGTCTAATAAAAAAAAACCTGGAGAAAACGAAAAAAAATGTATATGTACAATACTTTAGGAAGATATATAAATCAAGCTTACAAAAATTGAGTAAAATATGGGGAATCATTTGAACATACTGAAATGTAAAACGAAATAGAGAAAGTCTTAACAAAACGTATTTTAAAAAACACTCAGGCTTGGAAATTCCTTTTAACATAGAAGGGTAACGAATATATATATATATATATATATATATATATATATATATATATATATATATATATATATATATGATAATAAGAGGTGAGGTCAAAGGTTACCCTCATATATATCTAAGGCTCGTACCGTCATAGCCAAGAGTTTTGCTTTACCTTTTCCATATATATATACCCCTCTCGCCCTTCCCCCCCCCCCCCCCCCCTCCCCCCCAGGGTCAGGACGGCGTCTGACGTCACACACGGAGAGAGCGCGTGCGGGCCATTCGCGCGCCACGTCACGTCCTGACTACGGGTAATCGTGGCACTTTCTTGCCCCCCTGTTTGAGTGTATAGATAGGCCAAACTCTTTCAATTCTCACCCTTTTCTTCCTCTCTTTTTTTTTTACCGCAAGAGCTGGAGAGGGTTCCAAGATATCTCAGCCATATATGGCTTGTATATATATATACATATATATATGTATATCCTATATATATATTCTATATGTCTATATGTCTATATATGTCTTAAGGCGTGCGAGCCATGGCAATGTCGAGCGGAAGCCGGGGTCACTCGCGGCCGAACGGTGTCCACGGCAGGCACGCGCCAATGACGTATTCCAAATGGCCGGCAATAACAATTTTCTAGCCAATGGACGCGAGGGCCTTCGTCCGATTCCCGTGGGCTCGAACCGTGCCGCGGCTTCGTCTTCGGCCCGCAGCCAATGAAAGGGACTGGGGGGGGGGAGGGGGACGGTACTGCTAGTAAACGAGATGGTTACGTACATATATCTGAACTAGGCCGCCGCCTCACGAGCTGATTGGCTAGCTGGCTGTCGGCACCTTCATCCAATCAGGGAACAGGTGAATGGGCCAACCAATCACAAATAACCGCCGGGCGAGAATCGACCAATCGGTATCGGCGGAGCTGGACGGGAACCAGCCAATCAGAAGCGATCGTTGGGCATTTCCAGTCGCCGGCCTAAACTACCGGTAACTACGTCTCCAAACAACCCAACGACTCCAGCTTCGAAACCACGTGGACACAGGGGCTTATACACAAGTTTATATGGTCTGTAACAGACGGCGTTCAAG
>NC_092263.1:12168747-12171247 GCF_036320965.1 Panulirus ornatus | reverse complement strand
CTTCATGTTAATCCTCCATCCGTATTAATACATATTTTCCTTGACGCCAAATCTCTCTCTCTCTCTCTCTCTCTCTCTCTCTCTCTCTCTCTCTCTCTCTCTCTCTCTCTCTCTCTCTCTCTCTCTCTCTCTCTCTCTCTCTCTACCACTTTCCAATCCCCTTGCGTTTCCCTCTAAGGCACCCTTCCTAATCCTCTTTAGCTTTCTCTGTGTTCTTTCTTTCTTCCTCTCTCTCTCTCTCTCTCTCTCTCTCTCTTTCTCTCTCTCTCTCTCTCTCTCTCTCTCTCTCTCTCTCTCTCTCTCTCTCTCTCTCTCTCTCTCCCTGTACGGGAGCAGCTAACACCACCTCCCACCGGGATTTACGCTCCTCCCTTGGCTGTATAGCTCCTCACAAAAGGGAGATTGAAATCTCCTTCTTCGAAGAGGGACCTGACACACACACACACACACACACACACAAACACACACACACATACGTTCACAACGAGATCTGCCTGCATGATGTATGGCAGATGTGTTACTGAAAGTGTCATGTAAAAAGAACAAGAAGAAGAGGAAGCATATATATATATATATATATATATATATATATATATATATATATATATATATATATATATATATATATATATATATAACATCAATGAACCACCTAGTTATCTGCTCAACACATCTTAGGTTCGCTTTCTAAAGCCATCTCTCGTCAGACAACGTAAACCCAAACTCTCAAATGTCCAGTTATGTTCAAAAAAAAGATAATAATATAAATAAATTCCCCACGACAATGGACGAGATAAAATCGTCTTCCAATCTATCGAGATCTTCATCTCATCTTGGAGGGACGAGCCGCCAGCCTCTGGTCTTCTAAGGCGTTTGGAGACGTCTGTACGAGCGTTAGATTAGGAGCGGGGCGATAGATTGGAGGAGGAGGAGGGGGATTGGGGTGAGGTGAGGGGGGTGTATCTATTGTTGAGTGAGGGGGAATGGGTGATGGATGGAGAGGGTGGAGTGGAGAGGGTGGAGTGGAGAGGGTGGAGTGGAGAGGGTGGAGTGGAGGGAAGATGAAAAAGTAGCAAGACATTTTGGCTGGTTAGGGTATGGGGGGGGGGCGCGCAGCCCAGCTCCCCTAAGGCCCCATTCCAATCGCCCCAATCTTTGATTGGGAGATACTTGGCTCCGGCTGGCTGTAAAAGGGCCAAGAGCCATGCACGGCTCCCCCACCAGCTCTTATTAGGGTAAATGAAGGAGAAAAAAAAAAAGAGGAGGAGGGGGTCGTCTTGTACCACGATGGCTTCCCTGGGCATTGGCTTCGTCTTTGGAAACCCGGATCACATCGACGTCGTGTGTCGAGTGTCGAGTGGCGTCTCTGGTTTCCATCGTGCGTCGAGTGGCGTCTCTGGTTTCCATCGTGTGTGGAGTGTCCAATCTAATCCATGGGGGGTCGAGTGTCCAATCTAATCCATGGGGGTCGAGTGCTTCTACCATCTGTGGTCCAATCTAATCATGGGGGGTCAGTGTCCAATCTAATCCCATGGGGGGTCGAGTGTCCAATCTAATCCTATGAGGGGTCGGTCCATTAATCCATGAGGGGTCGAGTTCCAATCTAATCCATGGGGGGTCGAGTGTCCAATTAATCCATGGGGGGTCGAGTGTCCAATCTAATCCATGGGGGGTCGAGTGTCCAATCTAATCCATGGGGGGTCGAGTGTCCAATCTAATCCATGGGGGTCGAGTGTCCAATCTAATCCATGGGGGGTCGAGTGTCCAATCTAATCCATGAGGGGGTCGAGTGTCCATCTAATCCTGATGGGGGTCGAGTGTTCCAATCTAATCCATGGGGGTCGAGTGTCCAATCTAATCCATGGGGGGGGTCGAGTGTCCAATCTAATCCATGAGGGGGTCGAGTGTCCAATCTAATCCATGGGGGGTCGAGTGTCCAATCTAATCCATGAGGGGGTCGAGTGTCCAATCTAATCCATGGGGGGTCGAGTGTCCAATCTAATCCATGAGGGGGTCGAGTGTCCAATCTAATCCATGAGGGGGTCGAGTGTCCAATCTAATCCATGGGGGGTCGAGTGTCCAATCTAATCCATGAGGGGGTCGAGTGTCCAATCTAATCCATGGGGGGTCGAGTGTCCAATCTAATCCATGAGGGGGTCGAGTGTCCAATCTAATCCATGGGGGGTCGTGTCCAATCTAATCCATGGGGGGGTCGAGTGTCCAATCTAATCCATGAGGGGGTCGAGTGTCCAATCTAATCCATGGGGGGTCGAGTGTCCAATCTAATCCATGGGGGGGGGTCGAGTGTCCAATCTAATCAAGATCCTCCATCATTAACGCTAAACATAACATACAATAATGTTCTCTCGTTTTCTTCACGCATCGGGGTGACGCTTTCCATTTTCTATAGATTAGCTCTCCCACCCACCCTCCATACTCCTCGATCCGCTTAGAGAGAGAGAGAGAGAGAGAGAGAGAGAGAGAGAGAGAGAGAGAGAGA
>NC_092263.1:12158747-12163747 GCF_036320965.1 Panulirus ornatus | reverse complement strand
TCTCTCCCCTACTGTATTATTACTGTACCAGTGGCTATACACACACACACACACACACACACACACACACATTTACACATTCACACACACACACACACACACACACACACACACACACATTCACACACACACACACACACACACACACACACACACACACACACATACACATATATATATATATATTTATTTATATTTATTTTGTTCTGTCGCTGTCTCCCGCGTTAGCGAGGTAGCGCAAGGAAACAGACGAAAGAATATATATATATATATATATATATATATATATATATATATATATATATATATATATATATATATATATATGGTAGATCACATTGTGGGTTACGCCTTCTACTACGGGTAAGGGAAAGTTTTTTTGTGAAAGGACCTATACATATTGCAGAAAAAATAAGGTATAATAATAATAATAATAATAATAATAATAATAATAATAATAATAATAATGATAATAATAATAATAATAATGATAATAATAATAATAACAATAATAATAATAATAATAATAATAAAAATAATAATAATAATAATGATAATAATAGCAATAATAATAATAATAATAATAATAATAATAATAATAATAATAATAACGACAGGAGAGGACTGGTATATACTTTCCCGAGACGATTCTCGTCCAATCAGCGTAATGGTACGCTATTATTATTAGGGGTCAATCGAAGACCAGTCTTGGTGAGGGAGGGGGGAGGGAAGGGGAGGAGGAGGGGGAAGAGAGGGGAAGGCGAGGGGACCAGAGGGAGGGGGGGGCAATATATATATATATATATATATATATATATATATATATATATACATCAATCAAGCAATCAAGTCAGTCAGGCCAAATGGGGGGGTAGGGAAAGGGGGGGGATGGGGGGTGGGGATTGCGTTTGGGGGGGGGGGGAGGAGGATGTGTTGGGGTGGGGGGGGGAGGAAGAGTTTGTTGGGGTGGGAGGGGGGGATGAGTGGGGGGGGTGGGGGGGGTGGTTGTTGCAATACCCACTGAATGACTACATGAGTGGTGATGGGGGTGTGGTGATTGGGGTGTGGTGACGGGGTGTGGTGATGGGGTGTGGTGATTGGGGTGTGTGATGGTGGTGTGGTGATGGTGGTGTGGGTGATGGGGGTGTGTGATGGGGGTGTGGTGATGGGTGTGTTATGGGGTTGTGGTGATGGGGTGTGGTGATGGGGGGTGTGTTGATGGGGGTGTTGGTGATGGGGGTGTGGTGATGGGGGTGTGTGATGGAAGGGTGTTTGGAGGAAGAGGAAGAAGGGAGGGGGGAGTAAAAGGTCATTGACCCCCCCCCCCTCCACCACCACAAAACCCTTAATATCTGATGCACTGGTTCGTGCCTCTCTCTCTCTCTCTCTCTCTCTCTCTCTCTCTCTCTCTCTCTCTCTCTCTCTCTCCTAAGAATTCCACCTAGCGTTAGTGTACTGAGAGAGAGATAGATAGATAGATAGATAGATAGAGAGAGAGAGAGAGAGAGAGAGAGAGAGAGAGAGAAATAGAGAGAGAGAGAGAGAGAGAGAGGTGAGGGCAGATGACAGTGATGGGGAAGGGTGAGAGAGAGAGGCCAGAGCAGACCTTCACAGTGATGGGGAAAGCACAAACATTCCTGCCAGCGTGTGTGGTGGTGATGGGACAGCGTGTGTGGTGGTGATGGGCCAGCGTGTGTGTGGTGGTGATGGGACAGCGTGTGTGGTGGTGATGGGCCAGCGTGTGTGGTGGTGATGGGCCAGCGTGTGTGTGGTGGTGATGGGCCAGCGTGTGTGTGGTGGTGATGGGACAGCGTGTGTGGTGGTGATGGGACAGCGTGTGTGGTGGTGATGGGACAGCGTGTGTGGTGGTGATGGGACAGGGGTGTTGGTGGTATGGGACAGGTGTTGGTGGTGATGGCCAGCGTGTGTGGTGGTGATGGAAGCGTTGTGGTGGTGATGGACAGCGGTGTGGTGGTGATGGGCCATGCGTGTGTGGTGGTGAGGGGACAGCGTGTGTGGTGGTGATGGGCGGGTTTGTGTGGTGGTGATGGGCCAGGGGTTTGTGGGGTGGTGATGGCCAGCGTGTTTGTGGGCCTGTGAGGTGGTGAGGGCCAGCTTTGTGTGGTGGTGATGGGCCAGCGTGTGTGTGGTGGGAGGGGAAACAGCGTGTGTGGTGGTGATGGGACAGCTTTTGTTTGGGTGATGTGATGGGGGGTGATGGACAGCGTGTGTGGTGGGATGGGACAGGATTGGGGGTGGGGAAGGGTGGTGTGTCACGTGTGTGGGGGAAAACACGGAGTTAACAGAGGTGTGAACCACTTTGGGTTAAAACACAGGAGGTTAACAGGGTGTGGTGATGGGACAGCGTGTGTGGTGGTGATGGGACAGTATCAACACAGCAACAGGGGAGAGGAGAGAGAGAGATGGGGAATGGGTGGTGTGTCAACAGAGTGTAGCGGCAAAACACCAACAGAGCTTCAACAGAGGTCTCAAACACTTAACAGAGCATTAACACCAACAACAGAGCTTCAACAGAGGTGTCAAACACTTAACAGAGCATTAACACCAACAACAGAGTTTCAACAGAGGTGTCAAACACTTAACAAAGCATTACCAACAGAGCTTCAACAGAGGCGTCGAACACTTAACACAGCATTAACACCAACAACAGAGTTTCAACAGAGGTGTCAAACACTTAACAGAGCATTACCAACAGAGCTTCAACAGAGGTGTCGAACACTTAACAGAGCATTACCACCAACAACAGAGCTTCAACAGAGGTGTCAAACACTTAACAGAGCATTACCACCAACAACAGAGCTTCAACAGAGGTGTCAAACACTTAACAGAGCATTAACACCAACAACAGAGCTTCAACAGAGGTGTCAAACACTTAACAGAGCATTAATACCAACAACAGAGCTTCAACAGAGGTGTCAAACACTTAACAGAGCATTAACACCAACAACAGAGCTTCAACAGAGGTGTCAAACACTTAACAGAGCATTACCACCAACAACAGAGCTTCAACAGAGGTGTCAAACACTTAACAGAGCATTAACATTAACAACAGAGCTTCAACAGAGGTGTCAAACACTTAATAGAGCATTAACCTTAACAACAGAGCTTCAACAGAGGTGTCAAACACTTAACAGAGCATTAACACCAACAACAGAGCTTCAACAGAGGTGTCAAACACTTAACAGAGCATTAACAACAACAACAGAGCTTCAACAGAGGTCTCAAACACTTAACAGAGCATTAACAACAGAGCTTCAACAGAGGTGTCGAACACTTAACAGAGCATTAACACCAACAACAGAGCTTCAACAGAGGTCTCAAACACTTAACAGAGCATTAACACCAACAACAGAGCTTCAACAGAGGTCTCAAACACTTAACAGAGCATTACCAACAACAACAGAGCTTCAACAGAGGTGTCAAACACTTAACAGAGCATTACCAACAGAGCTTCAACAGAGGTCTCAAACACTTAACAGAGCATTAACACCACCACTACTTTCACCTCCCATTCCTGTAAGTTCGCTGGCACAACCCCTCAACAACTATTAACGCCTGGGTTCGAAGCCCCACGGCCTTCAACTGGGCTGTGATAGAGGACAACAGATGCAAATCCCCCTTTCCTCAGGGGGGGATAAATCCCCACGTCTTCCTGTTGTGGAGATTACCTTAATCCACTAACCTCTCTCTCTCTCTCTCACTGGGGCAACCAGCCAATGTGTTCCCTTCCTTTGCGGTGCGCGCGCGCACACGTCCGCCACTTCTCTCTTAAAAGAACGGTCGACTTGAGAAAGAAGACGGGGGTCTTGGGGCGTAATTACGCAATTAGAACTACCCATTTAATCATTAGACTAGTTTAAACTATCAATTAGTGACGTGTAGGTAATGAAACGTGCGTATGTCATGGTAGAAATGGCGTAATTGATTAGATAATGGAGGGAGACAATGCAATCGGTAATTACCTAAAAGGAAGGGAGTGTCAGCTGATGACCCAAACAAAGAACAGCTGTTAGATGTAAACAAACGCTCGGTGTGTGTGTGTAATCACTACGAACCTCGTTTTCTTCAACTGAAACAAGTCTTTAATCTTCTTCCCACAGAAAGCAATTGAGCACACAGGGACTTTTATAACGCCCTTGAGCACACACGACGGTATAAAACGACCTTGGGGACACACGACGGTAATAAAAGACCCTTGAGCACACACGACGGTATATAAGACCCTGAACACACGACGTATATATAGGGGCCCTTGACAAAACACGAGGGTTTATATATACGACCCTTGACCCACCCACGCGGAAATTTTACGACCCTTGAGCACACACGACGGTAAAATTTTACGACCTTGAGCACACAGGACGGATATATACCCCCCTTTGAGCACAACGACGGAAATATAGGGACCCTTGAAACACACGCGGTTTTTTATACGACCCTGACCCACACGACGGTATATACGCCCCTTGAGCACACACGCCCGGTATATATACGACCCTTGGCACACCGACGGTATAAAACGCCCCTTGAGCACACAACGTATATTCCGACCCTTGAGCACACACGACGGTAATATATACGACCCTTGAGCACACACGACGGTATATACGCCTTGAACACGACGGTATATAAGACCCTTGAGCACAGACGGTATATTCGACCCTTAAAGCAACACGACGGTATAAAAGGGACCCTGACACACACGACGGTAATATACGAACCCTTGAGCACAACGCGGTATTACAAAACCCTTGAGCACACACGACGGTTATTATCGACCCTTGGCACACACGACGGTATATATACGCCCTTGACACCCCACGACGTTTTTATATATACGACCCTTGAGCACCCCACGACGGATATAGACCCTTGAGCACCACACGACGGTTATCGACCTTGGGCACACCGACGGTATATACGAACCCTTAAACACACGACGGTTTATACGACCCTTGAGCAACACGACGGTATTTAAC
>NC_092263.1:12146247-12153747 GCF_036320965.1 Panulirus ornatus | reverse complement strand
TGAAGATACGGTCCCCTATCCGCCAGTGTAGTGAAGATGAGGTCCCTATCCGTCAGTGTACTGAAGATGAGGTGGTCCCTATCCGTCAGTGTACTGAAGATGAGGTGGTCCCTATCCGTCAGTGTACTGAAGATGAGGTGGTCCCTATCCGTCAGTGTAGTGAAGATGAGGTGGTCCCTATCCCACGGTGTAGTGAAGATAAAGTCCCTATCCGCCATTGTAGTGAAGATAAAGTCCCTATCCGCCATTGTAGTGAAGATGAGGTCCCTATCCGCCAGTGTAGTGAAGATGAGGTCCCTATCCGTCAGTGTAGTGAAGATGAGGTGGTCCCTATCCCACGGTGTAGTGAAGATAAAGTCCCTATCCGCCAGTGTAGTGAAGATGAGGTCCCTATCCGCCAGTGTAGTGAAGATGAGGTCCCTATCCGCCAGTGTAGTGAAGATGAGGTCCCTATCCGCCAGTGTAGTGAAGATGAGGTCCCTATCCGCCAGTGTAGTGAAGATGAGGTCCCTATCCGCCAGTGTAGTGAAGATGAGGTCCCTATCCGCCAGCGAAGAAGAGATAAGAAGGTCCCTATCCCTCCAGCGTGTAGCGAGGACTCCCTCCCTCCCTCCCTATCCACCAGACCCCCAGGTTCCCATCCCTCCAGCGTGTAGCGAGGACTCCTTCCCTCCCTCCCTATCCACCAGACCCCCAGGTCCCCATCCCTCCAGCGTGTAGCGAGGACTCCTTCCCTCCCTATCCATCCAAGCGGAGACCCCACACCTCATAATCGCCTCTCCCTGTTCGCGGAAACCTGCGCCATCCCATCAAAGGATTACTTAAGAGGACTTAAGGCGAGATTTGGGCTATTAAGTAGTAGTAGTAGTAGTAGTCGTAGTGGTGCCAGCGCGTAGCGTCCACCTCCTGTGGGAGCGTAAAGAAGGAGAGGAATATAGAAGGATGGGAAAGGGGGAAAAGGAGAGGAAAGGGTGAGGTAAGAGGGATGGGAGCGTAAAGGAGGAGTGGAATATAGAGGGATGGGATGGGAAAGGGGGAAAGGAGGGGAAAGGGGGTGGTGGTGGGGTATGAATAAAAGGGGGACACAAGGGCGTAAAAGGGGAGATCTAGACACAAAGGGTGATGTAGGGGGAAGGGAGAGGAGGAAGGAAGGGGGATTCAAGGGTGAATTAGAAGGTAAGAGAGTCGAAGCAGCAACTTAGAGGTGGAAGTGTATGGTAACCGCTACATCACGAAGGAGGAGAGAGAGAGAGAGAGAGAGAGAGAGAGAGAGAGAGAGAGAGAGAGAGAGAGAGAGAGAGAGAGAGAGAGAACACGAAACTGAACACCACGGAAAGAGAAGAGAAAAGAATAAGGCGAACCAACATGGCTCCTCCGCAGACCAGGGAGAGGGAGGGATAGCATCTCTCTCTCTCTCTCTCTCTCTCTCTCTCTCTCTCTCTCTCTCTCTCTCTCTCTCTCTCTCTCTCTCGTGAGGAGGAGAAACCTGTCTCTCCCTGACAGGACGACCCTGGCCCAGGGAGAGATCTACGAGTCTGTTGTGACCAGCGGAAGGAGACAGCGAGGGAGAAGGGAGGGAGGAGAGGCCAAAGATATAGTGTCTGTCGAAGTTTAGACGAAAGAGACGAGATATATGTGACTTCCTAATGAAAGGCAAGGCTTACAGGGAGACAGACACACACACACACATCTCTCTCTCTCTCTCTCTCTCTCTCTCTCTCTCTCTCTCTCTCTCTCTCTCTCTCTCACACACACACACACACACAACACACACACACACACGCACACATACCAGTAATCTACCCTCAACCCATATCTTGCCACAACACCCTCACATTATCGTCATTGTGTTCAAACTGAATCAAAAACCCATTTTAAAAGGCCACGGGAAGAAAAAGGAAGAAAGAAAAATAATGCCGAAAATACACGATAAATTTCACGATGAACACGATATATCCCCTTCCCCCTCCCCCTCTTCATCCCACCCTTATCCCCCGGTTAAACTACACTGGCTCTGTGTGTGGGGGGGGATTAGACCCTGTATAGAGAGGGATGCTAACGGGATAGACAGACTTAATGAACTCATATGCAAATGGAATTCGTGCTACGTTTGGTCTATGGGGTCGTACTGTGCAAATATTGCTCATAGCGACGTGGTGTGTTGGCATATGTGTGTGTGTGTGTGTGTGTGTGTGTGTATGTGTGTGTGTGTGTGTGTGTGTGTGTGTGTGTGTGTGTGTGTGTGTGTGTGTGTGTGAGGGGTGTGTGTAATAAGTATGGGTGTAAACACCCCCTTCTACATATATTTATTTTAAAGCTAATGTCTCTGAAAACAGAAATCTAATTTGCATTCATGCATGAATCATATATAATCTATGTAACCACATACCTTTAAATGTTTCCTGTCGGAGATATACATGAATATATTCTTTTTTATATATATTTTTACAGATAAACTTACCATTTGTGATACTCTTTCCAATCTTACTAATGTCTAGTCATGATCCATGAAACATTTTGGGGAGTCGTAGGTACCTGGCCTTGACATGACCAAAGTTTTGGACAAGGTGTGGCACCGGGGGTCCCATCTCTTAAGTTCCTCTTCCCTTGGCTTCCCTCCCTCACGTTGCTCCTTCATATCTAGCTTCCTCTCTGGCCGATCTATCTCTGTGGCTCTTGATGGGCCAACCTTCCCCCCCTCCTCCCTCCCTCTCTCTCTCTCTCTCCATCAACCATGATGTCCTTCAAGGTTCTGTCCTGTCCCTTACACTTATTTTCCTCCCCTCCACAAATAATCCAATCCACTCATACGCTGACGACTCAACGCTGCATTCATCCCCCCCTCCTTCAATTCTGCTCCCCCCTTCTCTCACTCGATCTGCATCTCGTCTCGACACAACTTCTTCAATAAACTCAGACTTGGACCAGATATCTCGGTGGGGTACACGAAATCTGGTGAAGTTTAGTGCCCTCCAAGAACCAATTTCTACCAATCTCTCTCGACAACTCCTCACAACTCTCGTCTCTCCTTTGTCGGATCTGTAATTGCACCTCTTGACTCAATGAACATACATGGTGTTACTGTAACATCCACTATTTCATGGAAACCCCAGATTACGCTAATGGCTAAGTTTGCCGGTAAGACACTGAGTGTGTTATTTCGATGTCGGAATTTCTTTTCTTCTGAACAGTTGTTCCGTTTATATAAGGGATTGATTCGTCCATTAATGGAGTACTGCTCTCACATCTGAGGTGGATCTAGCTCTGCGTCCTTACTGGACAGAGTTAAATGCCGTCCGACTTATATAAACTGTCCCAGGCTAACCTCCAAACTTGACTCCCCCCTTGCCCTACGCCGTAATGTTGGTTCACTTTCCCTCTTCTATAATTATAACTTTAGTTTTTGCTCCAGAGAGTTGGCTGCCTGTGTACCCCCCTACACCACTAGCTAGACCACACAATACTCGGCAAGTTGCTGCGTCACATGATTACTGTATAGCCATTGGCAACTCAAGAGTGGGCCGTTTTGATAACTGTTTCTCTCCCTATACCTCCAAGCCTTGGAACTCTCTGCCTTCCCATGTACTTTCCCAGTAACTAGAGTCTGGCACTTTTTTAAAAGACAGAGATTTTTTTTTTCACACTTCCTCCAAAAAAAATCGTAAATACTTTTCCCTCGTTTCCTTTTCTTCATGTCCCCCTTTTCATAACCCTTTCCATACTTCAATCAAAGGCCTGACCTTCATGTGGATTTTTGTCATTGGACATGGAGCCTCCAACGCGTAGAATAGATAGATACATAGATACATAGATACAGAGAGTGACACTCTCTTTGCCTCCTGTTATCCCACTGTGTAGAGAACAAAAGACGAGGAACTTTGATCAAACACTGACACGGGAGGAAAAGAAACGAGCACACATTGACATTGTAGAACACTCGACATCCATTATGTCCTCTCCTAAACTGGGGGGGGGGGGGGGGGGGGGGGGGGGACAAAATACATCTATTTCTGTGTCTCACGACGGTCGTGTAAACCGTACTGGGCGTCCTGGGGTCACCAGGGGGGGAGGGGGGTGTAAGGGAGGACTGACTGGTCGTCGTGTGCCATACACCTTTGTTGACATTGGATCATTCATCTTTCACTCTCCTTGTTTCATTAAGATTGGGATTTGTACTGACGGAGGAAACTCTCTAAGTATCACACAGATGAGAGTCTAACACCACCAGATGGCTCTGCGTGAAAACTAACTCCACACCCCACCAAGAGATGGCTCTGCTCTACATTAATTGCATATCCCACCAAGAGATGGCTCTGTCCCTCAAACCATTAATACCCCATCCCACCAAGAGATGGCTCTCTGTCCCTCACACATCATTAATACCCCATCCCACCAAGAGATGGCTCTGCTCTACATTAATTGCATATCCCACCAAGAGATGGCTCTGTCCCTCAAACACTATTAATACCCCATCCCACCAAGAGATGGCTCTCTGTCCCTCAAACCATTAATCCCCCATCCCACCAAGAGATGGCTCTGTCCCTCAAACACCATTAATACCCCATCCCACCAAGAGATGGCTCTGTGTCCCTCAAACACCATTAATACCCCATCCCACCAAGAGATGGCTCTCTGCGCCTCGTCACAAGACGTCCACTTATGCACCGAACAGATCAAGTTTGGGGTCGGGGGAGAGGGGAGAAGGTGGGGTGTCAATTAGCGTATTTACCCTCCCCGTGTTTACCTTGATGCGAAGCTGTGATTGCTGGGTAAACACAGCGGCACCAGCCGTCCTGGGGATATTATTGGAACATTCAACACCGGCTTTTGGGAGCTTCGAATGTCATCGCAAGGCTTGAAGACACATGGATGGGGCAGCCTACCCAATGATCGTGTATTCTTTCTTTTCTTTCAAACTATTCGCCATTTCCCGCGTCAGCGAGGTAGCGTTAAGAACAGAGGACTGGGCCTTTGAGGGAATATCCTCACCTGGCCCCCTTCTCTGTTCCTTCTTTTGGAAAATTAAACAAAAAACGAGAGAGGGGAGGATTTCCAGCCGCCCCTCAGCTCCCTCCCCTTTTAGTCGCCTTCTACGACACGCAGGGAATACGTGGCAAGTATTCTTTCTCCCCTATCCCCAGGGATATATATATATATATATATATATATATATATATATATATATATATATATATATATATATATATACATATATACGGTCTTGACCTCGTCCAACATAACAAGTATAGGTAATTACCATCCTTAATCAACGTTAATTACGGCAGGGTAATACAACCTGGTTGGGGTCGTGGTGACCTGGACTGACCTGGGGGGGGGTCGTGGTGACCTGGACTGACCTGGGGGGGGTCGTGGTGACCTGGACTGACCTGGGGGGGTCGTGGTGACCTGGACTGACCTGGTTGGGGTCGTGGTGACCTGGACTGACCTGGGGGATGTGAGGCATGACTTCCATCAATGTGGTACGATAGAAATGAGTTTTCTGAGCGGGGTCCTTCATGTTGATCACGTCTAGAAACTGCAACGCTTGTACTGTCGGGTCACTGCCAGGGGAGGGAGGTCAGGTCAAAGGTCATCATTAGATTTAGACATTAGAGAAAATATATATATATAAGTCATAGAATTAGAGAGGTAACGCCAAACACATAAAAGTGACTTAGAAAGACAGCAACACTTTAGACTTAAAAGTTACTTAGAAAGACAGGAGCACTCTATACTTAAAAGTTACTTAGAAAGATAACACTTTATACTTAAAAGTTACTAAGAAAGATGACACTTTACACTTAAAAGTTACTTAGAAAGAAACACTTTACACTTAAAAGTTACTTAGAAAGATAACAACTTACACTTAAAAATTACTTAGAAAGACAACAACTTATACTTAAAAGTTACCTAGAAAGATAACACCTTACACTTAAAAGTTACTTACAAAGATAACACCTTTCGTAACAAACTACTTATAATTGTGATCTACGAATTAGTGTTGTGGAATATATGTCGTCCATTTCTAAGCTTCGTAAATGTTGTTTGATAACTTAGTTATACATAGACAGGAGGTCATACGTGGTACACACACACACACACACACACCACACACACACACACGCACGCACGCCCATTACGAAACCAGCCAAGACCATTCACGAACGCCACGACCCATTCGTGTAGTTTAATCCATTGATATTTTGGCTAAAAGTTCCACTGAACCAGAGCCCAACCCTTTAGGAGAGAGGGGGATAGACAGACCATTCAATCTAATACATTCTGATGACGTGTGTGTGTGTGTGTGTGTGTGTGTGTGTGTGTGTGTGTGTGTGTGTGTGTGTGTGTGTGTGTGCGTGGAGGCTAGACGCAATTAGAAGTAGAGAAAAGATGAATAAATTCATTACATTAAGGTGGTTATGTGTTCTGGATTGTCATTTCTTCTTCAAACCTTCCACCTCTTCAGTTTTACAATATATATATATATATATATATATATATATATATATATATATATATACTTCATTAGCTTTCCCTCTATCTATCTGTATGTCCATCTATCTATCTATATATCGAATCTATACGTCAATCTACCTATCTTGTTCTATCAATTCTCTCTCTCTCTCTCTCTCTCTCTCTCTCTCTCTCTCTCTCTCTCTCTCCACCACCCCCTCACCCCTCACACACACACACACACACACACACACACACACACACACACACCCTCAGTACACCCCTAGCCCTTCATCACTCACCTGAAGTACTTGATCAGGGCCACCAGCTGAGAGGTGGGTCTCTGGCGCGTGTCCCTGCTGACCAGACGGACCACGGCCTCCTGCAGACCCAGGGGGATCTTGGGCAACACGTTGTTCACCTGTTCTCCGACCTGGAGGGAGGAGGGGCGTGGTTACTTTTGGAGGCGTGGTTACTTTTGGAGGCGTGGCTACATTTGGGGGGGCGTGGTGGTTACATTTGGGGGGCGTGGTTACATTTTTAGGGGGGCGTGGTTACATTTTTTGGGGGGCGTGGTTACATTTTTGGGGGGCGTGGTTACATTTTTGGGGGGCGTGGTTACATTTCGGGGGGGCGTGGTTACATTTGAGGGGGGCGTGGTTACATTTCGGGGGGGCGTGGTTACATTTGGGGGGGCGTGGTTACCATTGGGGGGGCGTGGTTACATTTCTAGGGGGCGTGGTTACATTTGGGGGGGCGCTTGGTTACATTTGGAGGGGGGCGTGGTTACACTGGGGGCGTGGTTACATTTGGGGGGCGTGGTTACCTAGATGGCGTGGCTACCTGGATGGCGTGGCTACCTAGATGGCGTGGTTACCTAGATGGCGTGGTTACCTAGATGGCGTGGTTACCTAGATGGCGTGGCTACCTAGATGGCGTGGTTACCTAGATGGCGTGGTTACCTAGATGGCGTGGTTACCTAGATGGCGCGGTATTCATAAAGAAATGATCATCAAATACATGAAGATCAAAACACTGCCACCTCTC
>NC_092263.1:12138747-12141247 GCF_036320965.1 Panulirus ornatus | reverse complement strand
ACTCAGATATTGAAAGGAATTCAACCTTTTCCCCCCCTCCTCCCCTCTCAACCCCCCCCCCATTCAAGTCGGATACAACCCCCCACACAATCGGATTTGAGGGCGTGGGAGTTCAGTCCGTCCCCCCCCCTTCAACCCACACCTTCAACTCAGATTTTGGGAGGAATTCAACCCTTTTCCCCCCTCCTCCTCCTCCCCCTTCAACCACTCCCACCTCCCCAATTCAAGTCGGATACAACCCCCCCCTCACCCTTCCCCCCACATTCAAGTCGGACTTACGACGAATTCGTTTTCTCCCACGCTAAATGAACACCGGATCGGGTCCATCCCCCTTTTGCAGTGGGGGTGAAGAAGAAGAAAGGGGGGTAAGGGGTTGTTTGTGAGTGGTTACCCCCCCTCTTACCCCCCTTCTCCCCCACCTCAACGCTGTTCTGCAAGATGATCCTAACCACAACATCTCGCCAGAACTTAAGAACACGGTCCCCCCCCGATATACACCCTGTGTTGTGATCTATAACCGTATGGTGGGTGTAGTGGGTGTAATAGAAGGGGTACTGCAGGACCCAGTTGTGTTAATGAACAAGAATGAACAAGAATGAACAAAAAATGAACAAAAATGAACAAAATGAAAAATGAACATAATGAGCAAAAATGAGGAAAAATGAGCAAAAATGAACAAAATGAGCAAAAATGAACAAAATGAGCAAAATGAACAAAATGAGCAAAAATGAACAAAATGAGCAAAGTAATCACATGACATCTAAGTGATCCAAACGGCGAAGCGTTCGAATCAAAACGACCGAACCAGGTGATTCGAACCATCCCAGAGGGAGGGAGGGAGGGGGGGGGGAATGAAAGGTCAGCGAAATCATTGAACGTTTTAAAAGAGGGCCCAGGGGAAGGGGGGGGTGTTAGAGGGAGGGGGCGCCGCCCCCCTCTCTCTCTCTCTCCATCCATCTATCTATCAACTAAGTCTATTGAACCTAAATCAAGGGGTGTTCAATGGACGGGGGTGACGCAGCGAAACGGATTCGATCCCGTCCACTTCTGTGTCACGCGCTGGCATGGCTGATGAGAGGCCTGGGAGCCGATCGCTTTCAGGGATTCATAATGGTTCGAGCAGCCAAAGTGAAACGGTGAATGAACCCTCTTCATCCCGAGCCTTAATTCTAATCCCAGGGAGACAAAATGGTTCGAAATGTTAAATGAAGCAGTGAGTGAATCCTCCTCCTTCACGCATAACACTTCCAGTGGGGAAATAATGCTTCGAAATGTTAAATGAAGCAGTGAATCAATCCATCTCCTTCACGCATAACAATTCCAGTGAGGAAATAATGCTTCGAAATGTTAAATGAAGCAGTGAGTGAATCCTCCTCCTCCACGTCCATCAGAATCGCCTCTGGGGATGAAGTAATTCGAAGCGCTTACGAGACAAAGAGCGAAGCTTCACTCTCTCTCTCAACTCAGGCGAACCAGCGCCTCTTTCAGGGGTACTTACCCCTTTTGCAGCGTTAACGAAACGGCGAATGAAGCTTCTCCATTAACACACACACACACACACACACACACACACACACACACACACACACACATCAGAAGCGACGCCAAACTTAAAAGATCACATGAGTGATCAAAGTGAAACAGATCCCACTTTGATGGTGAGGCAGCGATTCGAAGCACAGGCTGAAACAGCTTCGCCAAGTGCACCGCGGGCACAAGAGACCCCCATGAAATGAACACACACACACACACACACACACACACACACACACACACCCTACAAATTTTACATCAACCCCCTCAAAGGGGTTGATGTAAAAAAAAATTCAAAGGGGAAAAAAATGGTAATTCCCCTTCAAGAGGGGGGGGGGGGTAGGGTCGTATATACCGACGCGTGTGCTCAAGGGTCGTATATACCGTCGTGTGTGCTCAAGGGTCGTATATATACCGTCGTGTGTGATCAAGGGTCGTATATACCGTCGTGTGTGCTCAAGGGTCGTATATACCGTCTGTGTTCAAGGGTCGTATATACCGTCGTGTGCTCAAGGGTCGTATATACATTCGTGTGTGCTCAAGGGTCGTATATACCGTCGTGTGCTCAAGGGTCGTATATACCGTCGTGTGCTCAAAGGTCGCATATACCGTCGTGCTCAAGGGTCGTATGTACCGTCGTGCTCAAGGGTCGTATATACCGTCGTGCTCTGGGTTAAGCGTCGCTGGTCGTTGCTTTTGTACCAAACGTTCCAGTATCAAACGTTCCTGCATTAAACGTTCCAGTATTAAACGTTCTGTTATTTAACGATCCAGTATCAAACGTTCCTGCATTAAACGTTCCTGCATTAAACGTTCCAGTATCAAACGTTCCGGCATTAAACATTCCAGTATTTTAAACGTTCCATTATCAAACGTTCCCGTATTAAACGTTCCAGTATCAAACGTTCTAGTATTAAACGTTCCAGTGTCAAAATTCCTGCATTTTTTATTTTACGTTCCAAATATT